>NC_041019.1:35964385-36078166 GCF_004193775.1 Glycine soja
TCGCTGCATGTTCTCTATCTTTATGCGTTTTCTAGATTTCCCCCCCAGGGATTTCTGGTCCGTTGTATCCCTTGTTACGATCTTTCAAAGAAATGAACATGGATTTGAGGCTTTTAGTCCTCACGTTAGTTTCACACCTTGCGTTAATTTGTGATCGCCTGAGCCCTTCCGCTCAATTCATGGGATCCCCCAAGCGCTTAATTAGAATTGAACCTGAACCAACTTTCCCTAAATTTTCTGCGTTTGAAGACATTCATGCATACGCATACGCATACGCATGTATATTGTTGTGGTAAAACAGGGGCAGGATCACCTTGGGCTACCTTTTGGAGTGAAGACGAAACATGAACGGCAGAAACCAGTCAAGGTAGGGTAATGATGCGGCCAAGATTGGCCATACCTGGTTGTTTATTACTTGCAGGTACTTAAGGATGAACGCAAGCGGGGATGGGGTCACGACCGACCGATCGTTACCCTTCCCTGTGCGAAACAAGCAGGGAATGTCGTTGCAAGGCAGCCCCGTATCCTTTGTATTTTGCAGCTTTCTTTTACTATTTGTTTGTTTTAAAAAAGGAAAAGAGTAATAATAAAATAAGTAATCAACGCCTAATTCTAACCTAAATAAGTTCAAGTTAGGCAAAATGCTAATCCATGAGAAGGGAGGGGACATGGTTAATGTTCCCCTCAAAAAAAAAAAAAAAAAAAAAAGTGCAGGTTAGCTCGCCTGGGCGAGCTGGGCTCGCCTGGGCGAGCCACCCCTGCACCAAATTATAAAAATGACGAAAGGGGGGTGTTTTTACATTCAAAAACTTCTTTTCCCCCCTTTCAAAAGCCATACCCACGGGATTGACGAATTTGCAGCCCTAGGGTCACCCTTTTTCGCTTTTTTTGATTCCGTTTTGCGCTTTTGTTCATCACCAACAAGTGAGTGTTCCATCCCTAAGCTTTCTAGCTTTTCATTGGTATATTTTGATCTCCTTTTGGTGCTCTAAATTGTGGGAGTGTGCTCAAATATATGGGGCAATTTTGGTTTGTTTTCTTGCTTGATTAGGTTGAATTAGGGGTTGGCATGGGATGGCCCTAGGCCTATAATGCATTTTGAAACAATGGGACATGCCACATTGTCCCCGTTCCCTTGCTATTGACGCCTAAACGCGCGCCCACCAAGTGTTCGGTGAAATGCCTCAATGGCATTAGCGCGTGATTTTTGTAAGGAAACAACCCATGGGGCATTTTGGTTTGTACATAATTTCTATTTTTTGGGACATGTATTCATTCCCGAAAAAGGCTAGAGTAATTGCCCCACATATATCCTAGGCCTAGGAACCAAAGTTTATGCAAAAGAACACAAGAGGAGGTGCATGTTGGGTAAAGTTACCCTTTTTGGCCAGCAATCAGCTATGGGCCACGCTACAATATTTTCCCTATGCCTAGATGGTTAGGAATTTTGCTCATCATAAATGTGTAGGTTTAGAATAGGTAGCAAAATACCTCTGGCAATTTACACTTTGGGTATGGTAGCAAAATACTTGGATGTATGTACATATAATTTTTGGTAGTCAAAATGTCTCACAAAAAATATATATAAATATGTTGCATGTTATGTGAAGAAAACATATTACAAAAAATATACCTTTTAATTTGAATACAATTTTAGTCAGCAAAGGAAAATATGCTTGAATTTGCATGCGGCTTTAGGTAGCAAAAACTTGAAAAAGGAGCATGAAATGTAGCACCTTATTGTGTAGATAGTCAAGATTCATTATGAAGTTTGTGTATACCAAGATGTGCGCATGTGCAATTTTTGGTACCCCAAAATGCTTTGAGTATGCATGTATGTAAATTTAGCCAAGGAAATGTGTGTGATGTAAGTAACAAATACACCTTGGAAATACGTGTAAATAATCTAGGTAACGAAGCTGCCTTGATTGTATATGGGTGCATTTTTCTTAGTTAATAGAATGTCTTGTGCAAGAGAACGTTCGTAAGGAAATATGCGCATAAGCTTGCTCTAAATTTACATTGATGTTTGTATTTATGGGAGGAGGTTATATGCCATTTTTGCTTTAAGGATAGTGTCCCACTGGTAAAATTAACTTTCCAAATGTTTGCCTTCGCAGGAATGGCCCCGAGGAAGCTTGCCTCAAAGAGGTCCAGGAAAGACAAGGCGGCCGAAGGAACTAGTTCCGCTCCGGAGTACGACAGTCACCGCTTTAGGAGCGCTGTACACCAGCAGCGCTTCGAAGCCATCAAGGGATGGTCGTTTCTCCGGGAGCGACGCGTCCAGCTCAGGGACGACGAGTATACTGATTTTCAGGAGGAAATAGGGCGCCGGCGGTGGGCACCACTGGTTACTCCTATGGCCAAGTTTGATCCAGAAATAGTCCTTGAGTTTTATGCCAATGCTTGGCCAACAGAGGAGGGCGTGCGTGACATGAGGTCCTGGGTTAGGGGTCAGTGGATCCCGTTCGATGCCGACGCTATCAGCCAGCTCCTGGGATATCCGATGGTGTTGGAAGAGGGCCAGGAATGCGAGTATGGCCAGAGGAGGAACCGGTCTGATGGGTTCGATGAGGAGGCCATCGCCCAGCTGCTATGTATACCGGGGCAGGATTTTGCCCGGACTGCTGCAGGGAGGCGAGTGCGAATCATGCGCACCAACATGACCACCCTGACCCAGATATGGATGACGTTGCTCCTCAGCAACATCCTGCCCACCGATCATAATTCCGACCTCCCCATGCCTAAGTGCCAGCTGGTGTACGCCATCCTGACACGGATGAGCATCCATGTGGCTCAGTTGATCGCTGATGCCATCTATATTTTTGCAGGTATGACGCCCACTAGGCACCCTTTGGACCCAGATAAGTCCAACAGGGCTCTGGGATTCCCCGCACTGATCACAGGACTCTGCCAGTCGTTCGGAGTCCCCGTTGCACCTACCAAGGTGATTCGGCCGCCCATCACCCGGGCTTTTATTGAGAAGTACTGTACCCAGAGACAGGCGCAGGGTGATGCTCCACAGGCCGCAGACGCGCCCCCACCACCTCATCAGGCTGGCCAGGCTGGGGCATTTGACATGGAGCAGTATTTACGGCATTTGGTTCGCCAGCAGGCGGCCAACCACCGAGCACATGTACGGACCCATGATTGTCTGTACCAGATGAGCCTTAGCATGCAGAGCCAGGGCTTCGCTTCTTTTTCATGCCCTACTCCAGACCAGTTCAGGGCAGAGGTAGCATGGCCCGGAGATTGGCCCGAGGCCCAAGCAGGAGAGGCACCCCCAGAAGCTCCCGGCGATGGAGAAGAAGCCCACGAGGATGAGGAGATGGCCGATTTGCTTGACTTCTTGGGAGGGAGTGGAGACACGTGACTGGGAGATCCCCAGATTCATGTTTTCTTTCATATTTCTTTTGTCATTTTTATTCTATGTTATTGTTTTGACTTGAGAGACTAATGTTTGTTTTTGTTGTTTCGATTGTCATTTGTACAGCGCATACATTTTTGTTTAGATTGGTGCGTTAGTATTTATATATCATTACTATCGATGATGTTTGAAATTCTGGAACCGTGTAGAGTTCTTCGTTTAGGAATATCGTCCAAAAGTATATATGTAAAATAAACAAAAAAATCATGATAAAAATAAAAATAGAAAAGAAAAGAAAATGAAATGGAAAAGAGAACAAAAGGGAAAGAAGAGGGCAGGTAAAGAAAAAGAGAGCAAATAAAAAAAAGAAGAAGGCAAGTAAGGAAAAAGGTGGAAAAAGAGAAAATAAGTTGTCTAGCTAAAAAACGACATGCTTTTGAAAAGAGACGATTTCCAACTTTTCTTTGAAAAAATTCATTGATCATAACCAATTTTTGGAAAATGTGTCTACACCTGAAGGGTGAATGCTGTGAAGTTTCCCCGGACGCCCGAAATGGACTCGGATGAATGCACAAATTGATAAAAGAACATATTTTGGAAACATTGGGTTGATTAAAATAGAGGAAATGAATCCTGAGCCCTAGCATCACATGACCATAAAAATTTGACACTTGAGTGTCCGCATAGGTGCATGCATGACCAGTTTTGCATAAAATTTCCAAATCATCATTTTTGCATTTGTGTCATGGAAATAATGTGGGGCACCCCTTTTATCCTTGAACCAAACCAAACCCCGACATGTATCATGTCTAGCCATTCTACAAACCTTGAGCCAAAATCCTGACTCACCATAATCCTTACCCTCGGAAGCAAAAAGGAAGAGAAGGAAAATTTCCAATCAAAGAGAAAGCAAAAAAAAGAAAAGAAAGGAAATTCCCAATCAAAGAGTGGGAGAAAGCAAAAAAGAAAAGAAAGAAAATTCCCAATCAAAGAATGGGAGAAAGAAAAAAAAGAGAAAAGAAGGAAAGAAAGCTCCTGATCAAGGATCGAAAGAAAACAGAAGAAATGTGCAGAGAGGTCTTTGGACCAGACAATATCTGAACAATACAGAATTGTCACCAAATGAACAAAAAAGGAAGGAAAGGAAACCACGACCTAAAATGGTCTTCTCCCTTTGATTACCAACCGAAATCCCGTGCGCTAGCGACCTTTTTTTCTCGCCCCGCACTAAACAAAAACAGAAAAAGAAAAAAAGCCAGAAAAATCAAAAGCCAAAAACACACAAAAGCCGAAAGAAGAAACCACCAAAAGAACCCATTCCCAAGGGAAGCCCTGTTGATCCATGATCACGCGTGTAATTTTTGATTTGATAGGAAATAATTTGCAAAGTCAAGTCATGACATATCTATGGTTCGGAATTAGGATGAAACACTTACCTGTGCGAGATTGATACACTTTGAGTGGATTTCTTCTATTTTTGTCGAACCCAGTGTTTCCTCTAAATGATCATTTAGAAACGAAATGCTAACATCCAAAATCTCATTTATGGTTATGGGAGATTTCATCAGCAGACTCTCCTTCCCCGGTAGACGCATTGTTTTTCACTCAAAAAAGCATATGCTGCTCTAAATCAGTTGGAATATTTGTCTCTTTGCTAAAGCATGTTTGCATTTTAGTGGAGAAAACACCGAGACTTTTTCAAGTCTCACAAGTTATCCAGAACTACGTAGGTCTGAGTTCCTCATTGGAGGATACGTAGGAGCAAGAGCCTCGCTTTTGTCAACCACACCGCCTTTTGTTGCCATGACTCAAGAGCTGGTAGCCCGCGGAGACACCTTACGGTTATCCGCACCTCGTCATTCAGTGACCCCAAGTGTGATTCACGAGCAGAGACCAATATGGTCATCTGCGCCCTTTCCGGAGATGTCAGCATTTTCCGATGGAGACTTTTCAAGTCTCACAAGTTATCCAGAACTACGTAGGTCTGAGTTCCTCATTGGAGGATACGTAGGAGCAAGAGCTTTGCTTTTGTCGGCCGCCCCATAATCTTTGTCATACTGACCCTGAGGTCATGTGACGTGCACCCTTGTATCATCCAGAGGCGGCGGGCCCGATGATACGCGGAGATACCTTACGGTTATTCGCACCCTTTTGTCATCCAGAGGCGGCGGGCCCGATGACAAGCAGAGACCAAGTTTGGTCATTCTGCACCCTTGTATCATCCAGAGGCGGCGGGCCCGATGATACGCGGAGATACCTTACGGTTATTCGTACCCTTTTGTCATCCAGAGGCGGCGGGCCCGATGACAAGCAGAGACCAAGTTTGGTCATTCTGCACCCTTGTATCATCCAGAGGCGACGGGCCCGATGATACGCGGAGATACCTTACGGTTATCCGCACCCTTTTGTCATCCAGAGGCGGCGGGCCCGATGACAAGCAGAGACCAAGTTTGGTCATTCTGCACCCTTGTATCATCCAGAGGCGGCGGGCCCGATGATACGCGGAGATACCTTACGGTTATCCGCACCCTTTTGTCATCCAGAGGCGGCGGGCTCGATGACAAGCAGAGACCAAGTTTGGTCATTCTGCACCCTTGTATCATCCAGAGGCGGCGGGCCCGATGATACGCGGAGATACCTTATGGTTATTCGCACCCTTTTGTCATCCAGAGGCGGCGGGCCCGATGACAAGCAGAGACCAAGTTTGGTCATTCTGCACCCTTGTATCATCCAGAGGCGGCGGGCCCGATGATACGCGGAGATACCTTACGGTTATCCGCACCCTTTTGTCATCCAGAGGCGGCGGGCTCGATGACAAGCAGAGACCAAGTTTGGTCATTCTGCACCCTTGTATCATCCAGAGGCGGCGGGCCCGATGATACGCGGAGATACCTTACGGTTATTCGCACCCTTTTGTCATCCAGAGGCGGCGGGCCCGATGACAAGCAGAGACCAAGTTTGGTCATTCTGCACCCTTGTATCATCCAGAGGCGGGCGGGCCCGATGATACGCGGAAATACCCGAGTGGTTATCCGTATAAACATTCTTTTGCTATCTGTAAGACAGAACGCTTGATAGCATGCAGAGGCTGACATAGTCTTCTGCACCTTTTGTTCCTCCGGGAACAACAAGTCATTTACATGCGGAAATTTCATGGTCGCCCGCGACTCTCGTCAACCGAGAGGAGCGAAATTAGTGTCATACACTGATTTTCGGGGACCTTTGCTTGATGACATGCGACCATTCTTTGGTCCTTGTGAGGTGCTTGGCATCCATCATTAGGCAATTTGTGAAATTCTAGGAGCGACAAGTCATGGTCACCCGCGACTCTCGTTAACCGAGAGGAGCGAAATTAGTGTCATACACTGATTTTCGGGGACCTTTGCTTGATGACATGCGACCATTCTTTGGTCCTTGTGAGGTGCTTGGCATCCATCATTAGGCAATTTGTGAACTTCTAGGAGCGACAAGTCATGGTCACCCGCGACTCTCGTTAACCGAGAGGAACGAAGTTAGTGTCATACATTGATTTTCGGGGACCTTTGCTTGATGAAAAGCGACCATTCTTTGGTCCTTGTGAGGTGCTTGGCACCCATCATTAGGCAATTTGTGAAATTTTGGGAACAACAAGTCATTTGCATGTGGAGATTTTATGGTCACCTGCGACTCTCGTCAAATCGAGAGGAACGAAATTAGTGTCTTATCTTTACTTTCCTTTTATCTCCAATAAAAGACAAGTAAAGAGGGGCAACTGTCATACCCTAATTTCGTCCGGGGACCTTTGCTCGATGACGTGCGACCATTCTTTGGTCCTCGTGAGGTGCTTGGCACCCATCATTAGGCAATTTGTGAAATTCCAGGACATGCCGAAAAACCAAAAAAATATTGATGCACAATCCGTAAGTTTCTGTGACACACCGGAAATCAAATGGAAGCATCGTTGCATAATTAAGTGAGGTTCCGTAACATTCCGTAAGTCAAAAAGGGGATGATTATGTAATCCGCAAGGTTCCGTAACATTACGGAAAGAAAACAAGTATCGTTACGAAATTCGTAAGTTTCCGTAACTTTACGAAAAAAGAATCACCAAAAAACAGCAGAGGGGGGGTGCACTTAGTAAAAATGGGGGTGCAAATAGCACCCAGGCCCACTTGGGCCCTCTGGAATATTCCTCCAGAAGGCGGTTGCTTCTGGAGGAAGCAACCCTGCTCGCCTGGGCGAGCTGGGCGGCAACCACCTCCCCTATTTTGCTATAAATAGGGGAGGAAGTGAAGAAGGAAGGGGTTCAGCCCCTTAGGCACTTCTCTCTCTTTCGAATTTGCTTGGAAAAATTGTTTCCGTGAAGATAATCTAAGCCGAGGCGCTTCCGAAACGTTTCCGTAACGTTTTTCGTGAGGAATCTCGCAAAGCTTTCAACCGTTCTTCGACGTTCTTCATTCGTTCTTCATCGTTCTTCGATCTTCAACGGGTAAGTACCTCGAACCAAGCTTTTCGATTCATTCTATGCACCCGTAGTGGTCCACATTGTGTTTCGTGCATTTTTATTCTCGTTTTGTTTACTTTTTATACCCCCTGTTGACGTGCTTAAGCCATTTTACTTAAGTCATTTCTCGCTTAACTTAAAAATAAAATAAATTTCCACCGAACGTTTGAATTGTATTATCCATTAACTTCGGTTAAAATAAATTCCGACCGTTTGGTCGTGCCGTAACCACGTTGGAAATCAAGAAAAGGGTAAAAAATAATATAATAATCAAAAAGACATCTTTTAGTAAAATAAAGCAGAAAATCAATCGGACGTTTTCTCTTTGGAATTTCTCATTCTTAATCGAATTGATTAATAACTAAAGTGAAACTAAAGGCTAAAATCAATTCGCCTAGTCAAGCTCGTCCACAAAAATAGGCTTTTGAAGTTTGTCATCTCAATTTCTCACTAAGTAAAATGGATCATTTTTAAAGGTCCAACGCCTTAAAATGATCACCACTTAAGTAAAAAAGAATCACTTGATAAAAAAGAACTACGTAGGTCTGATTTTCTCATCCCAAATTGAGGAATACGTAGGAGCAAAGGGAAACACCCTTGTCGACCACAAAAAGGGGGAAAATATAAAAAGGGTATAAAAGGATATAAGGACATAAAAAGGAACATAAAAATCAAAGTCATGTTTGCACATTCGATTAAAGGCTGCCGTCCCTTGGGACGGACGTATGGGGTGCTAATACCTTCCCCGTGCGTAAATACAACTCCCGAACCTTTCACTTAAAAAGTCCGTAGATCGCGTCTTTTCCGGTTTTTCCGACGTTTTCCTCAAATAAACGTTGGTGGCGACTCCGCGCATATTCCTTTCGTGGAACACGCATCCCGCGAGTCACGCGTCGCCCTCCCGCCGAAGGGTAGGTTGCGACAGGACCCCAAGGACAAAGTCCATACTAATGTCTACCCAAGGTGCAAATGGAATAGGTAAGGGTGTGCATAGCCCATGAGGCATCACCCTAGACTTGGCTTGTAAACAAGCCACACACCTAGTGCAATGCTTATGGACATCTTTCTTCATATGGGGCCAATAGAACTTTTCTTTGAGTAAGACAAGGGTCTTGTCTATCCCAAAATGGCCCATGAGCCCACCCTCATGGCTCTCCTTCACAAGTAATTTCCTTATGGTTCCTTGGGGTATGCAAAGATTTCCCTCTTTGAACAAATACCCCTCAGCGAAATAGAATCCATCTTGGGCCTTTTTCCCACAACTCTTGTAAATGGGAGAGAAATGTTCATCTAAAGCATACAAGTCCCTAATGTTATCAAATCCTAAAATTTGAGCTCCTAGGGAGCAAAATAATGTGTGTCTCCTAGAGAGGGCATCAACTACCACATTTATTTTTCCCTTTTTGTATTTGATAACATATGGAAATTGCTCTAGGTACTCTACCCATTTTGCATGCCTTTTGTTTAACTTGCTTTGCCCTCTAATGAACTTAAGTGATTGATGATCACTATGAATGACAAATTCCTTGGAAACAAGGTAATGTTCCCAAGTTCGGAGTGCTCTTATTAAGGCATAAAGCTCTTTATCATAGGTAGGGTAGTTAAGGGTGGCACCATGAAGTTTTTCACTAAAATAAGAAATAGGGTGCCCACCTTGTAACAAAACAGCTCCAACTCCCACTCCAGAGGCATCACATTCTAGTTCAAAAGTTTTAGAAAAGTCAGGAAGAGCTAGAACAGGTGCCTTAGTAAGCTTTTTTTTTAGCAAAGCAAAGGCTTGCTCTTGTTTTTCACCCCAGGTAAATGCCACATTCTTCTTCACTAGCTCATTGAGAGGTGATGCAATTGTAGATAAATTAGGAACGAACCTTCTATAGAAGCTTGCCAACCCATGGAAGCTCATAATATCTCCCACACTTTTTGGGGTGGGCCATTCTTGGATGGCCTTGATTTTCTCAGGGTCCACTTGGACCCCATTTCTACCAACTACAAACCCTAAGAAAACTATATTATCTACACAAAAAGTACACTTCTCTATATTTGCATAGAGGGTGTTTTTCCTAAGGACTCAAAGAACTTGTCTGAGATGTCCTAAGTGATCATCTAGGCTCCTACTGTACACTAAAATATCATCTAAATAAACAACTACAAATCTACCTATGAAATCCCTTAAGACATGATGCATAAGCCTCATAAAGGTGCTTGGTGCATTAGTGAGCCCAAAAGGCATCACTAGCCATTCATACAAACCAAACTTGGTCTTAAAAGCGGTTTTCCACTCATCACCCTTTTTCATCCTGATTTGGTGATACCCAATTTTAAGATCAATTTTGGAAAATATATTGGCACCATGCAACTCATCAAGCAAATCATCAAGTCTAGGAATGGGGTGCCTATACTTTACAGTGATGTTGTTGATGGCCCTGCAATCTGTACACATTCTCCATGTACCATCCTTTTTGGGCACCAACAACACTGGCACAACACATGGGCTTAGGCTTTCTTGGACCCAGCCCTTCTCCAACAATTCTTTAACTTGAGACTCTATCTCCTTAGTCTCCTGAGGGTTAGTCCTATAGGCTGGCCTATTAGGAAGGCTTGCTCCTGGGACTAAATCTATTTGGTGTTCTATTCCCCTTAAAGGAGGTAGCCCAGGGGGTATCTCTTTGGGAAATATATCACCAAATTCATGTAAGAGTTCTTGGACCTTTGGGGGTAAGGTCTCAAATGTAGGAATTGTGGCAATGCTAAGGGATGTTTCCCTTGATAGGAGAAGGTAGAAAGATTGTTTAAGAAGGAGTGCTCTTTTAATATCACCTTTTGTTGCAAAATGATTTTCCTTCTTAACAATCTTCTTGGAGGAATCCTTTTCCTCTTTTTCCTTTCCCTTGGCCTTTGAAGACAAGGCGTTACTATCCTTCTTTTTCTTTTGTTTTTCTAGTTTTTCTTCCTCATCCCTCTTATCTTTCATAGTTAGTTGATCTCTGGCCACCTGTGAAGGTGTTTGAGGATGCAACACAAATTTAGTGCCAAGATGGGTGAGGGTAATCTCATTAGTTAGGCCATTGTAAATGATCTTCCTATCAAATTGCCACGGCCTTCCTAAAAGAATATGCCCTGCCTCCATGGGCACTATATCACAATTAACTTCATCCTTATATGTCCCAATGGAGAAAGGTACCTTCACTTGTTGGTTAACTATCATTTCCCCTTGCTCATTGAGCCATTGAAGTTTATAAGGTTTTGGGTGGGGAATGATAGTGAGGTTCAACTTGGAAACTAATCTTATGCTACAACAATTGCAACAAGATCCACTATCCACAATGAGAGAACAAGTTTTATCTAAAATTTTGCATATTGTATGAAATATGTTCTCTCTTTGGGATTGAGATAGATCACAAGATTGACCTCCAAGGAGCCTTCTAACCATTAAGAGGTCACCTTCTTCATGGGGGTAGACTTCCTCACTAGACTCTTCACCCCTTACTTCATCTTCACTTCCACTAGAGGAAGGGCAAGAAGTAGTTTCCTCTTGACTACTATAAATGTCTTGACCTCTCATAATCATGGTTTTCTTTGTGGGGCATTGAGAGGCAATGTGACCTCTCCCAAGACATTTGAATCATTTAATGTTGCTAGTCCTTTCTTGGGAACTAGTCTTAGGGGTGTATTTCTCTATGGTCTTACCCTTTTCTTCCTTGGGTATTGAAGGTGTAGCCCCCAAAATTCCTTGGGCTTGGTCCTTCCTTGGATAAGAGTGAAATCCATAAGATTTTGAAGAAGACTTTCTTTTTCGTTGTTGTTCCACTCTTATACAAAGTTGGACTAGTTCATCTAGGTCCCTATATGGAAGGAGTTCAACCTTGTCCCTCACTTCCATATTAAGCCCACTAAGGAACCTAGCTATGCTTGTTCTTTCCTCCTCCCTAAGTCCAACTCTTAAAAAAAGGAGTTCCATTTGTTGTCTATATTCTTTAACACTCATACTCCCTTGTCTAAGCCTTTGGAGCTTGTCTATAATCCCCCTTTCATAGTAGATGGGAATGTGCCTCTTCCTAAGGACACTCTTAAGATCATTCCAATACTCTACTGGAGGATCCCCATGAATCCTTCATTCCCTAACAAGGGAAGTCCACCAATAGAGGGCATACCCTTGAAAGCTAAGGGTAGCCAATGGAACTTTTCTCTCTTTCCTAATATGATGGCAAGCAAAGAGTTGTTCAACCTTCATTTCCCAATCTAAGTAGGTCTCAACATTATCTTTTCCATGGAAATATGGAAGACTAATGTTAACCTCTTGAGGCCTTCTATCCGTTTCCCTTCTTTGGCAGTGATGTTTAGTATGTGAACTATGGCGCCCTCTATAATAGTCGCAAAGTTCTTCACTTAAACTCTTGCAAGAGTCATGACTACTATAGGAGGCATGTTTTTCTCTTTTCATTTCTTTTATTATTTTTCTTCTTTCTTCCTCTCTTTCATCTTGAATTATTTCTTCCACTCTTTTTTTCCTTTTTCTTTTCTCTCTTGTTTTTCTTTCCATAACTTGAGAGAACTCAACTCATCTAAGATTCTAGATTGAGGGTCCTTGTGACTAGTACCCTCATCATTAACACTAGTTGAATGATGACTCATGTTGGTTTCTAAGTTGTGGTTCTTTCTTGTTGGAGGTTTGAAAACAAAAGGTAAAAGAAACTATGGTTGAAACTAGCCAAAATAAACACTAAAAGAGGTGTGAAAGATAAGGTAAAAAAAACTAATTGGTAAAATGCAAGCTATCTAAGCGGTTTGACAATGGAAGGTAAAAGAAATAAGCTATGAAAGTAAGCAAGAAATGTAAACTAGGTGAATCCTAAGAGTGTTTGGATGAACACATTCAAGGTTCCCAAAAAAACACTCACTATCCTAAGGAAAAATTGCCTAAAATTATTACACACAAATGGAAGTTTGGTAACCTATTGGAGGCTCCCAACACACTTCCAATGAAAGGCCTTTTTGTTACAAAACTTGAAAGCAATAAAGGTAAGTAAATTGCAAATTACAAAATTACAAAACGGTCCTCAATTTTGGTGGTTGTTCTCTCTTTGGTGATTCACTCAATTTGGAGTGCTTCTTAGTCCAATAGCTCTTAAGGTGGTTGGCCCCTTGCTTCTTGACTCAAATTCTTCAAGGGATGGCACCAATCCTCCTTCCAATTCCCTATATGGCAACCCACAAACAAGGAAACAAAGAAACAAGCAATAACCAAAGACAAAAAAAAATGAAATGAAAGCTAAACCAATGGAGTTTTAACAAGACAATTTTTCAAGGATTACTCAACAATTAAAGCAATGAAAAAGGACATAGAAGCAAGCTAGGACTCAAAGAGAAACTTAGAATGGCTCTAGAGTAGAGTAAAAAAATTATAAAAAAAAAGACTCAATAAACCTCTAGCTTTGGCACTTTTTTTCACAGTAATTTTCAATTGAAATTTCGGAACTAAGATTGGTATAACATAGGCACCAATTATAGAATAAATTTTGAGCCAAAACAACAAGCACACTTCCCTTTCACTTTTTTTTCCTGGATACTGATTTTTCTGCCAACTTGTGTGATTTTTATTATTTTTTCCTTTTATCCAAATCACTTTTTTATTTTTGTATAACTTTTTTCCAGATGTCTAGAAAATTCAGTAAAAATTTCAGCTCAAAATTCGAAGTAACCAATTCTCAGTAATTTTTACAAGTTTGTATGTCCAAGCTGCTAGCACCAGCGATTATTTTTTTTTTTAACATGGTATATTGATTACCTTGGGCTTACTTTCAACCTTCCTATGTATGTTGAACTCACTAGTGTTGTTTACCACAGTTTTAGGAGTTGAATATTCACTTAGGATCAACATTTTAGCAAGCAATTCAATCACCAAAACTCAAATTCACAATAGACACAATCATAAGGAAACCTAAACGTTAGTATTTCCTCCACTTTTGGGTTCAACTCTCAATCAAGGTCCTCATAAGTGAAAACTCTTTCTAGAGATCGAGCATCCCTGCAATTAAGAACACCCCCTCCATCATTACATCAAATGCATCAATAGACTCGATGAAACTACAGGAAGCAAATGAGGAAGGTTGTTTCAAAGTATTAGACAAATTAAACACTACTCTCTTATCCCCTAATCTAAGGATGAGTCTACAAAGCCTAACCTCAACAAGCAAATCAAAAGTACTTAGTAAAAGTCATCCCAATATGGTAGGAACATCCTCATCTACCTCCATGTCGAAAATTACAAAATCAACTAGAAAGATGAACTTGTCCACCTTAACCAACACATCCTCAATCACCCTTCTAGGATAGACAACTGAACAATCAACGAGGTGAAGAGTGATGTTAGTAGGCTCTAAGTTTGTTATACCCAATTTCTTAAAGATATAATAGGGCATCAAATTTATACTAGCCCCTAAATCACATAGACACCTATCAAAGTAAGACCCCCTATTAAACAATGAATAGTAAATTTACCAAGGTCTTTCATCTTAGGGGGAAGTTTCCTAAGGACCACAACATACTACTCTTCATAAGACCCATAGTGCCAAAATTTCCCAATTTTCATTTTTTTGATGAAATCTTTTTCAAATACTTGGCATAAGATTACATCTTTGAAATAGCCTCAATGAAAGGAAGGCTAATATGCATTTTACTCATAACTTTAAGAAATTTTCTAAATTGCACATCCCGCTGGTCATTCTTAATTCTTTGAGGAAAGGGTATACTTACCTTAGGAGATGTCAGTATCTCCTTCTTTTATCCCATCCTCTCTTTGGTACCGGGTTCCCATGATGCAATCCTACCCCCCAGGGGAATTGGATAGAAGACTCCAAGAAGATTGGGCCAGAGATGCAAGAGAAGGCCCTAGGGTTCTCATAAGCCTTGGGGTAGATTTCGGGCCCATGGGCTAAGTATGAAGCCACTTATCTTTGTACATATTAGATTAAGGTTTCATTATTTTTGGGCCTTGTATTTAGGGCTCCATAATGTAGGTCGGGTACCCTAGAAATGTAGGATTTTTTAGCCCTTGTATTTTAGGGCACCTAGACTAGTTTTTGTATTAGGGGTAGTTTTGTAATTTCACATGGATCAAGTGAATATTTGATGTGTGTGTTGGGAAATAAA
This sequence comes from Glycine soja, assembly GCF_004193775.1. Lineage (NCBI taxonomy): Eukaryota > Viridiplantae > Streptophyta > Magnoliopsida > Fabales > Fabaceae > Glycine > Glycine soja. The sequence continues at coordinate 35,979,385 of NC_041019.1, forward strand.
TTTAATTGAATTGGGAGAAGCCCAATCCAATTAAATTTTAGAGGGGGAGGTGAGCACTTTCATGCTACACCCCATTGCCACATCATATAATCACACTTTGTGCATGTCCTTCATGCTTGACATGCCTCATGACTCCTAAGCATACTTAGTGGAGAATCTAGGACTTGATCTTGGATTAGTGGGATGAACCATAACTGAAATTCACTAATCATAATTAGTGAAATTTTGGGTCCACAAATTCAATTTCAAATTCAAGTGAAATTTGAATAGAAATTCAAATTTCCCTCCAATTTTGTGTGACACTTAGGCTATAAATAGAGGCCATGTGTGTGCATTTTTTGAACTTTGATCATTTGAGAATTATACTTCAAAGTTCAGACCTCATTTGGGGCACTAAATTTCGTGCTCCTTCTCTCCCTCTCCCTCCACTCATCTTCTTCTACCTTCAAGCTCTTATCCACGGCTGCCTATGGTGCTGAGCTTCTACTAGACTCATCTTCTCCTTGAAGTGGCGTCTCCAATCATCTTTCTTCCATCTCCATTCTGCTGCCATCAAACTTCAAGAAGCAAAGGACTCCATTGATGAAGAAGATCCAAGGCATACAAGCTCCAATGGAGCTACATCATGTGGTATCAAGAGCATCTTCATCTAGGTGATGTTCTTTTGCTTCCTCTATCTTTTTGTTTGGCCAATTCGCTTTAATCCCTTGTTCTTCATCTTATTCTCCATGTATATCACCCATTGTCTTGTAGTTTGGTGCTGTTTATAGTAGATTAAAAAAAATAAACCGATTAAATCTTAGATCTACACTTGTTCTTGCGTTTCTATGGTTCAAATTTTATAGATTTACTCTTGAAACATGTTTTTGTGTTGATTTAAGGTTCTATCATTTTTAAGTCATAATCTTCTTGTGCTGAACCTTTACATCTAAATTTTCTTCCAAAATATTGATTAGAAAAAAAAACACAAAAATCTAAGTGTAAATCACTTAATCCATGTTGTCTTGGAGTCATGTTTAGTCATAATAATTGTCACATTATGTTCTAAGTTTGTGTTGAATTTTGGTTTTGTTGATTAAATTCTAGATACATTTATTCATGTATTTTTGTCATTCTTAGCCTATCTTTTGAATTTTGAGTCTAATTCATGCATGTTATTTAGTTCATAACATGTTCTAAATCAATTCCTAGAAGTAGTCTTGTTGTTGAACCTTTTTTTGTTTTCTAAGTTTCCTATATGATGCCTATGAAGAAATTGAGTTGTGGTGCTGAGTTGTGGTTGGATTTGTGAATCAAAATAAGTCTTAAGCTCTCTTCAATTGTGTTATTCAAGAAATTTGAGCATAAGCAAACACAAATTGTAATTATCCAAGCCTTAAGCCACATAAACACTACTCTTGATTTCTAGGTTGAAATCGTTGGTGCTGGTAGCTTGAACATACAACATTGTAAAAATAACTGGGAATTGGTCACTGCGAATTTTGAGTTGAAATTTTTACTGAATTTTCTAGACATCTGGAAAAAAATTATAAAAAAGAACCACGTGATTTGGATAAAAGGAAAAAATAAGAAAAATCACACAAGTCAGCAAGAAAGTTAGTGTCTAGGAAAAAAAAAGTGAAAGGGAAGTGTGCTTGTTGTTTTAGCACGAAATTTGTTCTATAATTGGTGTCTATTTTATACCAATCTTAGTTCTGAAATTTAAATTGAAAATTAGTGTGAAATCAAGTGCCAAAACTAGAGGTTTCTTGAGTCTTATTTTTTTATAGTTTTTTTTTACTCTACTATAGAGCCATTCTAAATTTCTCTTTGAGTCCTAGCTTGCTTTTATGTGCTTTTCATTGATTTAATTGTTGAATAATCCTTGAAAATGTGTCTTGTTAAAACTCTATTGGTTTAGCTTTCATTTCATTTTTTTTTGTCTTTGGCTGTTGCTTGTCTCTTTGTTTCCTTGTCTGTGAGTTGTTATATAGGGAATTGGAAAGGAGGATTGGTGTGATCCCTTGAAGAATTTGAGTCAAGAAGCAAGGGGCCAACCACCTTAAGAAGCACTCCAAATTGAGTGAATCACTAAAGAGAGAACAACCACCAAAATTGAGGACCTTTTTGTAATTTTGTAATTGACATTTTACTTACTTTCATTGCTTTCTAATTTTGTAACAAAAAGGTCTTTCATTAGAAGTAAGTTGGGAGCCTCCAATAGGTCACCCTACTTCTATTTGTGTGTAATAATTTTAGGCAATTTTCCCTTAGGATTGTGAGTGTTTTGTTGGGAACCTTAAATGTGGTCATCCAAACACTCTTAGGATTCGCCTAATTTACATTTCTTGCACTTTAGTTTCTTGCTTACTTTCATAGCTTATTTCCTTTACCTTCCATTGTCAAACCTCCTAGATAGCTTTCCTTTTACCAATTAGTTTTTACCTTATCTTTCAAACCTCTTTTAGTGTTTATTTTAGCTAGTTTCAACCATAGTTTCTTTTACCTTTTGTTTTCAAACCCCCAACAAGAAAGAACCACAACTTAGGAACCAACATGAGTCTTCATTCTTCATCTAGTGTTAATGGTGAGGGTTCTACTCCTAAGGACCCCTTGTATAAGATATTAGATGAGTTGAGATCCCTTAAGTTGTGAAAAGAAAAACAAGAGAGAAAAGAAAAAGGAAAAAAAAAGAGTAGAAGAAATAAGTCAAGATGAAAGAGAGAAAATAAAAGAGAAAGAAAGAAGAAAAATAATGAAAGAAATGAAAAGAGAAAAACATGCCTCCTATAGTAGTCATGACTCTTGCAAGAGTTTAAGTGAAGAACTTAGCGACTATTATAGAGGGTGCCATAGTTCACATACTAACCATCATTCCCAAAGAAGAGAAAAGAATAAAAGCTCTCACGAGGTTAACATTAGCCTCCTATATTTCCATGGAAAAGATAATGTTGAGGCCTACTTAGATTGGGAAATGAAGGTTGAACAACTATTGGCTTGCCATCATATTAGCGAAGAGAAAAAAGTTCCATTGGCTACCCTTAGCTTTCAAGGGTATGCCCTTTATTGGTGGACATCCCTTGTTAGGGAACGAAGGATTCATGGGGATCCTCCAGTAGAGAATTGGAATGATCTTAAGAGTGCCCTTAGGAAGAGGCACATTCCCTCCTACTATGAAAGGGAGCTCATGGACAAGCTCCAAAGGCTTAGACAAGGGAGTATGAGTGTTGAAGAATATAGACAACAAATGGAATTGCTCCTTTTAAGAGCTGGACTTAGGGAGGAGGAAAGAACAAGCATAGCTAGGTTCCTTAGTGGGCTTAATATGGAAGTGAGGGACAATGTTGAACTCTTTCCATATAGGGACCTAGATGAGCTAGTCCAATTTTGTATAAGAATGGAGCAACAACTTAAAACAAAGTCTTCTTCAAAATCTTATGGCTTTCACTCTTATCCAAGGAAGGACCAAGCCCAAAGAATTTTGAGGGCTACACCTTCAAAACCCGAGGATGATAAGGGTAAGACCATAGAGAAATCCACCCTTAAGACTAGTTCCCTAGAAAGGACTAGCAACATTAAATGCTTCAAATGTCTTGGGAGAGGTCACATTGCCTCTCAATGCCCCATAAAGAAAACCATTATTATGAGGGGTCAAGGCATTTATAGTAGTCAAGAGGAGACTACTTCTTCCCCTTCCTCTAGTGGAAGTGAAGATGAAGCAAGGGGTGAAGAGTCTAGTGAGGAAGTCTACCACCATGAAAAAGGTGACCTCCTATTGGTTAGAAAGCTCCTTGGAGGTCAATCTTGTGATCTATCTCAATCCTAAAGAGAGAACATCTTTCATACAAGATGCAAAATTTTAGATAAAATTGTTCTCTCATTGTGGATAGTGGATCTTGTTGCAATTGTTGTAGCACAATATTAGTTTCCAAGTTGAACCTCACTATCATTCCCCACCCAAAACCTTATAAACTTCAATGGCTCAATGAGCAAGGGGAAATGATAGTTAACCAACAAGTGAAGGTACCTTTCTCCATTGGAACATATAAGGATGAAGTTAATTATGATATAGTTCCCATGGAGGCAGGGCATATTCTTTTTGGAAGGCCATGGCAATTTGATAGGAAATCATTTACAATGGCCAAACTAATGAGATTACCCTCACCCATCTTGGCACTAAATTTGTGTTGCATCCTCAAACACCTTCACAAGTGGCCAAAGATCAACTAACTATGAAAGATAAGAGGGATGACGAAGAAAAACTAGAAAAACAAAAGAAAAAGAAGGATAATAAGGCCTTGTCTTCAAAGGCCAAGGGGAAGGGAAAAAAGGAAAAGGATTCCTCCAAGAAGATTGTTAAGAAGGAAAATCATTTTGCAACAAAAAGTGATATCAAAAGAGCACTCCTTCTTAAACAATCTTTCTACCTTCTCCTATCAAGGGAAACATCCCTTAGCACTACCATACCTCTTGAGCTTGAGGTTATTCCTCAAGTAAAAGAGTTGTTGGATGAGGGTTTGGTTCGTAAGAGCTTAACTCTTTATGCTTTGTTGGTGCCCAAAATAGGTATTATGAGACACCAAATCCCTATGATAGGTGGTATGATGAATGTGTTGAGTGGTGCAATCCTCTTTTGTAAAATCACCCATGCATCCAACATCTTCATGATTCACATACATAGGGACTCATTAGGTAGGTTTGTTCTTATTTTTAGTTTCAATACAAACTTAGGTACTCATATGGGACACCTTAGGTTTGTCGTACTTTTTGGTAGGAATAATCAACATGAAAATACAGAAAATGGTATGTTTTATTGCATTACATTCCTTAATTTTTTAAATAGTGATCAAGGGATTTCCACAAACCCTAAGAGAATAAAGGTCATTCCTGAGTGGCCCAGTCAACCAAGTATAAGGAAAATTTGGGGCTTCAATGACTTAACAAACTTTTACAAAAGGTTTGCCCCATATTTTTCTATACTTGTACCACCACTCATTGTGTTGGTGAGGAACCATGTTCCCTCATGGGAAGATGCCCAGGAAATGGGTTTTCAGACCTTACCTTACTCTAACATACCAAACACCACTAATATATATGTTTTTATTCTTTTTACAGGTGTTGAGGGAAGAAGCCCAGAGTTTCAAGAACCTCTGGATTTGACGTCAAATCCTTTTCAAGGGGGAGAGAATGATACAATCCTAGCCCCCAAGGGTATTGGATAGAAGACTCCAAGAAGATTGGGCCAGAGATGTAAGAGAAGGCCCTAGGGTTCTCATGAGCCTTGGAGTAGATTTCGGGCTCATGGGCTAAGTATGAGGCCACTTATCTTTGTACATATTAGATTAAGGTTTCATTATTTTTGGGCCTTGTATTTAGGGCTCCATAATGTAGGTTGGGTACCCTAGAAATGTAGAATTTTTTAGCCCTTGTATTTTAGGGCACCTAGACTAGTGTTTGTATTAGGGGTAGTTTTGTAATTTCACATGCATTAAGTGAATATTTGATGTGTGTGTTGGGAAATAAATTTAATTGAATTGGGAGAAGCCCAATCCAATTAAATTTTAGAGGGGGAGGTGAGCATTTGCTTGCTACACCCCATTGCCACATCATATAGGCACACTTTGTGCATGTCCTTCATGCTTTACATGCCTCATGACTCCTAAGCACACTTAGTGGAGAATCTTGGACTTGATCTTGGATTAGTGGGATGAACCATAACTGAAATTCACTAATCATAATTAGTGAAATTTTGGCTCCACAAATTCAATTTCAAATTCAAGTGAAATTTGAATAGAAATTCAAATTTCCCTCTAATTTTGTGTGACACTTAGGCTATCATTTGAGAATTACACTTCAAAGTTCAGATCTCATTTGAGGCACAAAATTTTGTGCTCCTTCTCTCACTTTCCCTCCACTCATCTTCTTCTACCTTCAAGCTCTTATCCATGGCTTCCTATGGTGGTGAGCTTCTTCTAGACTCATCTTCTCCTTGAAGTGGCGTCTCCAATCATCTTTCTTCTATCTCCATTCCGCTGCCATCGAACTTCAAGAAGCAAAGGACTCCATTGATGAAGAAGATCCAAGGCCTACAAGCTCCAATGGAGCTACATCATCCCATCAGTAGGAATCTCAATTTTCTCAAGTACTTGGTCCTTTCAAGGAAGGATGTCATCTACAAGTTTTGGAGAAGAATCTTCCTTCTCCTCAGAGTCCTCTTGAATCCTCTTGCTTCTAGTCATCACAACATTGGCATCTTCCTTAAGGAAGGGTTCACCATTGCCTTTGTGACAAGAAAGATTGTATACTGGTCAATAGGGACTTCACCTACTTCTTTCTTTGATCATTTGGCCATATACTAAAGCATGGTTTCTTGAAGAATGGGTCGTCTCTCCTCTTGTCTAGGCCTCTAATTTTGCATGGGTTGAGACCTAAACATGCCCCAACTTTTCCTAAAGCCATGTCCTTAATTGAAAGTACTACATACTAATTATAAGTGTCGCAACCTACCCTTTGGCGGAAGGGCAACGCGAGGGCTCACCGATGCATCTTCCAAGAAAGGAAAACTCGCGGAGTCGCCACCAACGTTTATTTGAGGAAAACGTCGGAAAAATCGGAAAAGGTGTGGTCTACGAACTTTAAGTGTGAAAGGTTCAGGAGTTGTTTTTATGCACGGGGAAGGTATTAGCACCCCACGCGTCCGTCACAAGGGACGACAGCCTTTAACCAAGTGTGCAGTATCATGTCTTCGATTTGTTTTATTTTCCCTTTTTTACGTTTTTATGTCTTTTTATGCCTTTTGTATTTTTATCTTTTTGTGGTCGACAAGGGTGTTTCCCTCGCTCCTACGTATCCTCAATTGCGATGAGGAAATCATACCTACGTAGTTCTTTTAGAACTAAACGTTAGTTAACTTGTTTTTATCTTTTTTCAAAAGATAGATTTTAATTGAACAAAGGTCATTTAAGGCGTTAGACCATTTAAACGATCTTTTGATTTTGAAAGGAGAGAAACGTTAAGGCGTTAGACCATTAACGATCTCTTGAGGTGGTCGACAAAAGCGGTAAAGTTACATATTGATTTTATGCTTTTGAACGGTTTATGTCAACCAATAAAAAGCAAAGAGGACCATTTTAAGGTATTGGACCTTAAAACGATTTTTTTTTATTTTTGCAAACAAAACTTGATTTGTGAGTTGATTTTAGCTTTAGTTTCACTTTGGTTATTAGTCAATTCATTCAAGGAAATTTCCAAAGAAAAACATTCGATTGATTTTTTTTTATTATTTTATTATTATTTTGCCTTTTTTTTATTAAACTGAGGTTACGGTATGAACGATCGGTTGGATTTTATTTTAACAGTGATTAAACAAGATTACAACACAAATGATCAGTTGAAATTCATTTTATCATTTATTAGGTGAGATAACGGCTTAAATAAACGGTTAAAGCACGTTAAAAGGGAGTATGGAAAACAAACGAAATGAAAATAAAAGTACGCAAAACAAGTAGGGACCACTAAGGGTGCATAGAATGAATTGAAAGATTCGATTTCGGGAACTTACCGGTTGAAGACCGATGAACGACGAAGAGCAAACAAAGAACAATGAAGAACGGTGAAGAATCTCCATGAAATCGCTTACAAAAACGTCTCGATATCGTTACGAAAGCACCTCGACTTGGATTTTTTTCACGGAAACAATTTTTCTCACTAATTTTGAGGAAATTCTCAATACCAGAAGGGCTGAACATTTTTGCTCTGCCCTCTTTCCCCTATTTATAGGAGAAAAAAGGGAGGTGGTTGCCGCCCAGCTCGCCCAGGCGAGCAGGGTTGCTTCCACCAAAAGGCACCGCCTTCTTTTGGAACCTTCAGGAAGGCCCAAGTGGGCCTGGTTGCTATTTGCACCCCCCTTTTGTGTTTTTTTATTGATTTCTTTCTGAAATGTTGCGGAACTTTACGGATTACGTAACGACACCTATTTTCTTCTCGGAATGTTGCGAAACCTTACGGATTATGCAACAATGCTGGTTTTCCTTCCAGAATGTTGCAAAACTTTACGGATTATGCAACGATGCTTGTTTCGAGGGTTCCGAAGGGAGCAAACAAGGTTCAAGGACCGACCACAAGTACTCCTGGACGAAATTAGGGTATGACAATAAGAATTATGTTTTCCCCCAACAAAGTTGATCTTATCCATGGTTGCAACTAGCTTGTCATCAATAGTGCAATCTACTGGTCCATGCACAATCCTACATTTATCACAGGTTGCGAATGGAGGTGCAACATTGGGGACTTGAGCTTGAGCTCTCATGAGTATCTCAATCTTCAGTGATAGAGCTTGTATCTATTTTTCCAATTTAGTTTGGGATTCAGCTGTGTCCACCATGTTGATGCCTCTCTTCATAATCCTCATATCCCCTAAGTTGTTGCATGGTTTAGAACACATGTCTTTAGTGATTTTGATGGCATCAACAGGGGTTTTTAACATGAGGTTGCCCCCACAAGTAGCATCCAAACTCCTCCTATTATGCGAGGACACTCCACCATAGAAAATATAAACTAGCCTTTGTTTAGTAATGCCATGATGTGAAAACCTTATGATAATCTCTTGCAAACTTTCCCAAACTTTAGGTAAACTCTCTTGCTCCCTCTCCACAAAGTTTCCAATGTCCCTAATGTACTGATCTGTCTTGACGGGAGAGAAGTACCTCTTTAAGAAGGCATTTTTGCATTGATTCCATGTAGTGATGTCATTCTCTGGCAGTGAACATAGCCAATCACATGCCTTCCTGTTGAGAGAAAAGGGAAAAGCATAAAGTTTAATGTGTTCTACTCATACACAATTTTGTTTCATCGTGTTGGTCAACTTGATGAACTTCCTTAGGTGATGCATAGGGTCTTCATGGGCAACAACACTAAATAGGTTGTTCTCCAACATTTGTAGGAACCCATGCTTGAAGTCAAATATGACTTCTTCATGTAGATTGGAAAGTTGGATGGTATTGGTTTCTCCAAAAGAAGGAGTAAGGTAGTCCATAAGGGTTTGAGTCAGATCACCTGCGATTTCTCTCTCACTCTCTATGGAGTTTTGCACAAAATCTTCATATTAGCTTGTTAATTTCAGGTTTGTACTACAGTGGTGTATTTTAGGACCTATTTTGCATGCACTAAAAAGCAAAGGAGATGATCAAGTGCAATGAGAAATATATAAAAGAAAAATAAAGTGAAAAGAAATAGCAGAAAATTAGATAAATAATGAAAGAATTACTATGAGCAAAAACTGTTTGGTTTAACAAAATTAAACTATTTGAGAATCTCCACAACTAGTCCCCAACAATAACGCCAGAAACTTGATGCGTAAAAATAGTATCCGTACAAGGGCAACTATACCCTATGCAATAGTATTACCCTACACAATAGTATCGTAGACCTAAGTCCAAATATTGCACCTTAAAGACCAGTTCTATTCCCAAAATAGTCAAAATTATTCAATTAACACTAGAGATAATTTAAAGAAGATTAAAGTATTTTATGGTTTTTGATTTTAAGAGAAAACAAATTAACTATCACAAAAGAGAGATTTAAGTGATATTAAAAGTGACCGGGGACTATGATTCCCTAGTAACAATTTTCCCCCAATCTCAGTTCTCATGAAATTCCTCCCATAGTTTGTTACTGATTCCTAAGGTCAACCATAACCTATGATCAGGGTCTAATGATGTTCTTTGCTTTAAACCAATACTCCAACAGTCATAGATATATTAATAAGTTAAAGGATATAATAAAATCAAGGGATGATCTATTAAGGATTGATTAATCTATCAGAGATTACCCAAACAATTTGATCATACAAGTTAGTGTAAAACATTATCTACCTAAGTCTACCAAACATACGCAGATGATCACTACAATACATTTGATTAAGCATAAGAATGACTAGTTTCTAAATAAACAATAGAAATAAGGAAGAGAATTAATTAACATAAAGCATTGGGAAATTTCATTAAGAACAGAGAAAGGTGTACAATTGGACAGTTACAATATAACCCCTAGACTAGGGTGACTAGCCTCTCATGATCAAAGCACAACTAGAAAGCCTATATGAAATTTGTTGGATCGAGTGGCCTCAGAATAATTAAGAAGGGAGGGTTGAATTAATTATTCCTAAACCTTTACTAATTAAAAAATGACTCTTCTAAGGCTTTTACTAAATTTTTAAGAGAATGAGGAGTAGAAGAGAAACTTAACAGAAAGTAAAAGTGGAAATTAAATGCACAGCGGAAAGTAAAAGAGTAGGGAAGAAAGAGACAAACACACAAGAGTTTTTATACTGGTTCGGCAACAACCCGTGCCTACATCCAGTCCCCAAGCGACCTGCGGTCCTTGAGATTTCTTTCAACCTTGTAAAAATCCTTTTACAAGAAAAGATCCACAAGGGATGTACCTTCCCTTGTTCTCTTTAAACCTAGTGGATGTACCCTCCACTAGAACTGATCCACAAGAGATGTACCCTCTCTTGTTCTCAGTTAAACCCAAGTAGATGTACCCTCTACTTGTATCACAAAGGATGTACCCTCCAATGTGTTAAGACAAAGATATCAGGCTGTTAAACCTTTGATACTTTGTGAATGGGGATACAAAAGAATTCTCAGGCGGTTAGTCCTTTGAACACTTTTGTATTAGGGAAAGGGAAGAATCAAAAGAATTCTCAGACTGTGTCGTTTTGAATTCTTTGACAAGGGAGAAGGGAGACACAAAAGAATTCAGGCGGTTAGTCCTTGGCGAATTCTTTTTGGCAAAGGGAGAAGAGAATGAAAAGATGAATAGCACAAGTTTTCAAGGTTTAGAAAACCTGAAAACATCATGAAGCTTTTGGTACAAAGAAGAAGAAGAAGTTCAAAGAGATTCAAGGCTTGTAAAAGATTGATTGAATAAGTGTAAAAGTGTATTGAAAAGCAAATCAAAGTCTTGCTTTTATAGACTCTTCATGTCTGGCCAAGAGGACCATTTAGAAGAGTTATAACTTTTAGAAAAAAAAACTTAAAACCAATTTGAAAAAGTCAAAAACCTTTTGAAGAGTTACATCTTTTGATTTATTCAGAAACATTCACTGGTAATCGATTACCAAATCAGTGTAATCGATCACACAAAGCTTTTATGTGAAAAGATGTGACTCTTCACATTTGAATTTGAATTTCAACGTTCAAAGGCACTGGTAATCGATTACCAAAACATTGTAATCGATTACAGCTTTTTGAAAATAATTGGAACGTTGTAAATTCAATTTGAAAACTTTTTCAAATCCATTTTGCTACTGGTAATCGATTACAACATTATGGTAATCGATTACCAGAGAGTAAAAACTCTTTGGTAAACATGTTTTGAGAAAAACCATGTGCTATTCAATTTTTGAGAAAACCCTTTTCATACTTATCTTGATTAAGCCTTCTCTTGATTCTTGAATCTTGAGTCTTGAATCTTGATCTTGATTCTTGAGATCTTGAATCCTGAATCTTGATTCTTGACTCTAAACTTTCTTCTTGAGTCTTGAATTCTTCTTGATTCTTATCTTGAACTCTTGAACTGTTCTTGATTCACTTGAGTTGTTCTTTGATTGATCTTTGATTCACTTGAGTTGTTCTTTGATTGATCTTTGATTCACTTGAGTTGTTCTTTGATTGATCTTTGATTCACTTGAGTTGTTCTTTGATTAATCTTTGAGCTTTTTGTCATCTCCTTTGTCATCATCTTTTGTTATCATCATTGTTATCATCAAAACACCTTTTAATCACCTTTGATTCACCATGAAGCTTTGCTTCTACAATCTCCCCATTTTTGATGATGACAACTTCTAAAATCAAGAAACACATACACACTTTTTCCTAGTCGATCACTCACATAAATTTTCCCCCTTCATTTTTGAATTTGTGCTTATCTTAAAATTAAATTGATTACTCATGTGAGTTCTTGATTTAATCCCATTTCTCTCCCCCTTTGGCATCAACAAAAAGCCAAAGTGCGTATCAAAATTTAAGTATGCAAATATAACTAAACATTCATACAGCATTCATGAAAAATCATCAACCAAATCATGAAGTAAGAACCATGAAGCAACAATCATAAATAGATTAACTATGAAATCCACATAGTCAAATAACATACTTGTTCAACCATACCATGCAAATAACGAAATAGTAAATTGTTCAAATACCATAATAATATAGCCAAAATACAAGGCTGAAAATCAAAGTACTAATAATATTAAAATATAATTCTAAGATGATGGTGGCGGCGGTGGTGGAAGATCAAAGCTTGACTGGATGTAAGATACATCTTCTTCAACCTTTGTCATTCTTGACTCCATTTCATTGAAGCGCATATCCACTTGCAATTCCAAAGTATCAAACCTCTCACCAACAAAGGTTTGAAGACCATCAAACCTTTCCATAATCTTCGAAAGAAGAGATGAATCTTCTCCTTCATGTCCTTCTTCACCAACATTTCTAGCACCCTTCTTCACCCAAGAGCCATCATGCTCCTTTATATAACCAAAGGATGCTATGACTGAAGCGCCTATAAGGAATGATCTCTTGATTGAAACATAAGGTTCAGAATCAAGAGGGATGTTGAAGTGTTGAAGGAAAAGGGTAACAAGATGAGGATAAGGCAATGGGGCATTCAATCACAATGCCTTATGCATGCGATATCTAACAAGGTGTGCCCAATCAATTTGTAAACCTTTATGAAAGGCCCACATGACAATGAGATCTTCTTCAGAAACCTGGGCAAGGTTTGAAGATCTAGGAAGCAAGATGTGAACAATAAGGTAATGGAGGATGCGGCTTTCAAAAGCCAATGAACCGGCAAGAAGCCTTCCGATCATATCCGCTTGATTGGTACAAACCAATCGGCGGGCATCGTGTACAGAGAAATCAAACTTCCAATCGTCAATCAATGCACCTTCAAATGGTACACCTTCGCTTGGCAATTGGGTTAAATCATAGAATAGGGACTGGTCAATGAACATCTTAGTCCCATAAACCTCAGACATTAGGGTACCTTCATGGATTTCTAGATTAGAATAAAAAACTTTGACTAATTCAGAATAAACAAGTAATTTTAGAGACATGAATGGAATAAGATTGGATTTTTCAAATGCTTGAAGGCATTCAAAACTCTCATTTGAGAAGAAATCCATATCTATGAATTTTGGGTCTATAATGGAACGAGAGGAAAAGAGGTTTGTGTACCATATACGTTGTTCCTCTGATGAGAACAATGATCCAGAGGGAATGGAAGGAGGAATTGGGGTTTCCTGTGATCCGGAATGTCGTTGACTCTGACTCGAAGTGCCTTTCCGCTTCTTCGATGGTTCCACCATTTGAGAAGCTTTTTCAGGATTTCAATCGGTTCAAAAGAAAGGGTTTGAAAAAAGATGAAGTTTGGGCTTTGTGGGGAGTGATTTGGAGAAGAATTGAGTGAGATATGGCTAGAAGAAAAATTGGGGGCGAGGGATTGAGAGAGAGAGAGAGAGAAGTTGCAGGTTTCAAAATTTGAAATTTGAATATATAGGTGCAGGGACACGTTGTAATCGATTACACAAATATGGTAATCGATTACCAGAGAGCAACATTGCCAGAAATAACTGCTTGTAATCGATTACACTATTATGGTAATCGATTACCATTGGTTATTTTAGCCAGAAAACAAAAACATGAGGCTTTCTAGGAGAGACGAAGTTTTGAGTTACTATCAAAATACTTTTTTACGAAAACTATATTTGAAAATACTTTATGGATAATTCTCAATCATGTAATTCATATATCATATCATGCAAAAACATTAAAACATGTAGATAATCAATTTTATAAAAAACAATCAAAACACAAGTATGAAGAATATTGATTTTACTTAAATATATGAATGAATATTTTATGCAAATAAGAGGAAATTAATCAAGAAAATATACTCATGATTTCAAACAATCAAAAGACAAACAAATAAAGAATTGTTAGTCATCATAATCAAATTGATTGAATAAAAATTTCAACTTTAAGAGAAATTTTAATAAGATAATGGTTTTGATATTACCTTTTTCAAGATTAAAGTGTCTAGATTTTCAAAGATGAGGATCATGCTTTTTCTCCTTGTTTTTTATTCTTGAGAGATGTTCTCGTCACTTTCATAATCTTTGGTTAGAAAATTAATCTCCTTTTCTGAACCATCGGATGAATCATTGTCATCCCATGCAATGTATGCTTTCTTATTTCTTCTTTCATCAAATCTTTTCTTTTCATTTTTCTCTGACCATTCTTCATTTGAAGGACAATTGGCCTTGATGTGACCAATTTGGTTGCATTTGTAACACCTAAGGACTTGAGAATCATCTTGTGATTTTCTTCTATTATTGAAATTCTGACGCCTGCAATTCTTCTTTTCTTGATGTATTTCGGAAATTTCTTAACAAAGAAGGAAAAATCTTCTTCATCACCTGTATCTTCTTCTTTGTTTTCTTCTTGTATTGAAGATGAGGCTTTAAGGGCTATGCTTCTCTTCTTTTTGTCATTTTCTTCATTCTGATTGAGGCGTTGAAGTTCCATCTCGTGTTCCTGCAATTTACCAAATAGAGTGGCAAGAGACATGGAGGAAAGGTCTTTACTTTTTGAAATAGCAGTTACCTTGGGCTGTCATTTCCTACTTAAACATCTTAAGACTTTATTAATTAAATCTTCATTAGGAAAGACTTTTCCTAATGATGCAAGATGGTTTACTATATGTGTAAATCTTTTTTGCAAACTATGAATATTTTCATTTGGATTCATCCTGAATAATTCATATTCATGGGTAAGAATATTAATTCTAGACCTTTTTACATATGTGGTTCCTTCATGAGTTAACTGGAGAGTATCCCACATATCCTTGGCATTAGTACAATTTGACACTTTAAAGTACTCATCTATCCCTAGGGCTGAAGTGATGATGTTTTTGGCTTTGAGATTGTACTGAATTTTTCTCCTATCTTCTTCTGTCCACTGATCTCTAGGTTTTTGGGTTGTATTGATTGTGCTTACATCTACTATAGTGGGTATATGTGGTCCTAATTCTATTGCTTCCCAAATATTTAGATCTATGGCTTCAATGAATATCTGCATGCGGGTTTTCCAATAATGGTAACCCTCACCATTGAAAATGGGTGGTCTGTGAATGGAATTTCCTTTAGGAAACAAGGGATTTGAGGAGGCCATTTATCTTGAAGTGGTTAGACTTTCTACAAGAAACCTGCTCTGATACCACTTGTTGGATTGAGTGGCCTCAGAATAATTAAGAAGGGGGGTTGAATTAATTATTCCTAAACCTTTACTAATTAAAAAATTACTCTTCTAAGGCTTTTACTAAATTGTTAAGAGAATGAGGAGTAGAAGAGAAACTTAACAGAAAGTAAAAGCGGAAATTAAATGCATAGCGGAAAGTAAAAGAGTAGGGAAGAAGGAGACAAACACACAAGAGTTTTTATACTGGTTCGGCAACAACCCGTGCCTACATCCAGTCCCCAAGCGACCTGCGGTCCTTGAGATTTCTTTCAACCTTGTAAAAATCCTTTTACAAGCAAAGATCCACAAGGGATGTACCCTTCCTTGTTCTATTTGAACCTAGTGGATGTACCCTTCCCTAGAACTGATCCACAAGAGATGTACCCTCTCCTTTTCTCAGTCAAACCCAAGTAGATGTACCCCCTACTTGTACCACAAAGGATGTACCCTCCAATGTGTTAAGACAAAGATCTCAGGCTGTTAAACCTTTGATACTTTGTGAATGGGGATACAAAAGAATTCTCATGCGGTTAGTCCTTTGAACACTTTTGTATTAGGGAAAGGGAAGAATCAAAAGAATTCTCAGACTATGTCGTTTTGAATTCTTTGACAAGGGAGAAGGGAGAAGGGAGACACAAAAGAATTCAGGCGGTTAGTCTTTTGTTCTTTTGGAAAAGGGAGAAGAGAGACACAAAAAGAATTTAGGCGGTTAGTCCTTGGCGAATTCTTTTTGGCAAAGGGAGAAGAGAATGAAAAGATGCATAACACAAGTTTTCAAGGTTTAGAAAACCAGAAAACTTTAGAAAGCTTTTGGTACAAAGAAGAAGAAGAAGTTCAAAGAGATTCAAGGCTTGTAAAAGATTGATTGAATAAGTGTAAAAGTGTATTGAAAAAAAAATCAAAGCCTTGCTTTTATAGACTCTTCATGTCTGGCCAAGAGGGCCATTTAGAAGAGTAATTTTTTAATTAGTAAAGGTTTAGGAATAATTAATTCAACCCCCCCCCCCCCTTCTTAATTATTCTGAGGCCACTCGATCCAACAAAATTAGCATAGACATACCAGCAAAGGAAGAACGATGATCACGCTATGTCCTCACGGTGTTGCCTATGCTTCACAACCCTCAAAACCCTAAAAAATACTCTCTATTTCGTAAAAAAGTCAAAAGTCGAAATTAAAAAGTTCCTAGTTATAGACACCAACACCCTATTTATAGCTTCCTAAGGATAATTACTTGACGTTGTGGAATGACCGTGGTCAGAAAATGTGATGTTGAAGTTCTAGGACGTTGTGGAATGACCATGTCCATCATAGTACGAACTATAGTCGTAGTGAATTCACCTCGGACTATGGCCATCTAAGGAAGGATTTCTTCAGACTCTTTGACCACATCATCTTTAGGTTCAACAGACAGATTAATTTGCATATATGCAAAATCATCCTCAAGATCTAATAGCTTCCTATTAGTTGTTAGAACATCATTGAACTTAACATGGATGGATTCTTCTACAACTAAAGTTCTTGTGTTGAACACTATGTAATAGAATATCCTAGAAATATTCCTTTATCCGCCTTTGACTCAAATTTTGCAAGTTAATCTCTAGTGTTTAAGATAAAACACTCACATATGAAAGGATAAAAGTATGAAATATTGGGTTTACTTCCTCTCTGTAGTTCATAAAGAGTCTTTTTTTTATCAATGGTTTTATTAATATTTAGTTTCGAACATAGCAAGTTGTGTTCACTGCTTCTCACCATAAGTGTTTAGGAAATGAGCTTTCACAAAGCATGGTCCTAGCCATTTCTTACAAAGTTCTATTTTCCTTTCAACTAGCCTATTTTGTTGAGCTATTCTCATTGAAGAGAAGTTGTGGAAAATACCATTACTTTTAAAAAATGATTTAAACTCAACATTCTCAAACTCAATTTCATGGTCACTTCTAATAGAATAAATGTAAAATCCTTTTTCATTTGGAACTCTTTTATAGAATATTTCAAAGACCTTGAAAGACTCATGTTTATGTGCAAGGAAGTATACCCATGGTATCTTGAATAGTCATTAACTATGACAAAGCCATATTTCTTTCCTCCCATACTCAATGTTCTAGTTGGTCCAAATAAATCCATATGCATTGTAATAGTCAGGAAGTTGAAACAACTTCTTAGGATTTTAAAGAGGTTTTGATTTGTTTCCCTTGTTAAAAAGATGAGTTTTCCAACAAATCTTAGGCGGTCCATTTACTAAATCCTTTCTGGATATTTTTGAAATATGTTTTAGATTGACATGCCTAAGTTTTTTTTATGCCAAATCCATATTTCATCTTCTCTGGATAATAGACACTTTATGTTTTATTTGCTAAGACCTATCAAATCAATCTCATACAAATTGTTGTATTGTTTGGCAATAAAGAAGGACTTTCCATTTTCTGTCTTAACTATATACTAGTCATTGTTGAAAGACACAATATAACCATTTTTACAAAAATTCACTTATGCTCAATAGATTATACTTTAGTTTGGATCAAACTCTCTTCCAGAGTCTGGATTTTCTTCCCCATAATATCATTTGATTTCTTCAACTCAGCATTTTCAAACATGGATGTTTTATATTTTTCTTTATACTTTTTGTACTTGAGATAAATCATATGACAATTCTAAAGAAGCACATCATAGGGCATTTCTTCTTCATCGTTTTGTGAAGCATTATAAGAGTTATCAGATTTAGAGCAAGTTTTTAACTCAATTTTTTGTTTGTATATATCATTAGACAAATGTTGGCTTGTTCATCATCTGAACTGCTACTCTTCTTACTATCTGAGTTGTCCCAAGTGACCATCAAACCTTTTTATTTCTGGTAATCAGAGTATTTTTTTTCTTCTTCAATTGGGGACACTTAGCCTTCATATGTCTAGGTTTTCGATATTCAAAGTAGATGATCTTATTTCTTTCTTCCTTGTATTTCTTCTTGAATCTTGTGTCCTTTTCTTTTGGAGGAGTGCTGTAAATTTCCTTTCTTTTTTATCATTTGCTTGAACTTCCTAGACATGAGAGCAACTCTATCATCTATGGAATCTCTAGAACTATTGTCTGACCCATTAGACTCATCCATCTACACTTTAAGAGAATTGAGAAAACTATTTTTTTCTTCTCTTCTAGAGCTAGTCTCTCAAAACTTGAGGGCAATAGAATCTTTCTTTGGCAGATGATCTTGGTTTTGAAGATGGACTTCATGAACTCATAGGATGCCTAATAGTTCATCCCATGCTAAGGTTTTCATATTTCTAGCTTCTTGGATGGCTATTGTTTTTTGTTCCCACACCTTAGGAAAGTTGTCTAGGATCTTTAGGTTTATTTGACCTTTGGAAAAGGTGTGTCCTAGAGCTTCAAGTCCATTTAGAAGCCCTTGAAGTCTTCAAAACATCTCATTCACAAATTCTTCTTCTTTCATGGAGAAGCTCTCATGGTTCTGCATCAGAGTGACTACTTTTCTCAGTTGAACATCTTTTATTCCTTCATAATTAATGCTCAACAAATCTCATATCTCTTTAGTTATCTTCAGTTTGTAGATCTTGTTATACTCATTCCTGGTCGTCATAGTAAAAAGCAACAGTTGGAGATAGCATGTGGGATTGAAGCCTCAGGGCATGAGTTCCTTTGGGTATCTCCTAAAAATATGTACGTTGATGTTGAAGAATGGTTGCCACATGATTTTGAAGAAAGGATTAAGGAAAATAACAAAGGAATGGTAGTGAGAGCATTGCTTCATCAACAGTTAATGTTGAAGCACATGGTCATTGGAAGGTTCCTAATGTAGTGTGGGTGGGGTCTGCGGCAGGGGATATTAGTGTAGGGGTGCCATTGATAACCATGCCAAGATTTGTTGAGCAGTTTTTGAATGAGAAGTTGGTGATTGAGGTGCACAAAATTGGGGTGAAGGTGAGGGAGTGTGAGTGAAGCATATGGCCTTATGATGTTGGGAGCAAGGTGGTGGGTTGGGAACTAATTAAGAATGTTGTGGAGAGGGTGATGAAGGATGAAGGAGGGTCACTTAGAAAACGAGCCAAAGATATGCAAGAAAAAACACATAAAAGCTATTCAAAAGGGTGGCTCCTCTTATAATAATCTCATTGCCTTTGTTCAATCACTCAAACAAAAGAATATTCATGGTTGGTGCTAATGGTTCATTAATTTTTAATGAACTTTTGTTTTGGAACTATGGTTTTGCTTCACATCATTTTCATTAGTATTGTTGAAGACAATGATTCATTCACAAAATAATCAATAAATGCATCATCTTTTCCAACCATAGGCTCTACATTTAAACACCAATTCATGATACCATTAACAATAATGATTTTTACATATTTTATTTTTTTAAACACCCCATCAACACTTCTTATATTGTTTCATCTCTCTCTCTCTTTTTCTTCCTATCACCTATCACACCTTTTTTTTCTTTGTCTCACAAAGTGTTGAATAACATTTGGAATGTCAAAAAATAATTTTTGTTAACAATGAGCTAGTTTATTTAAACTTAAAAAAGGTTATTTAGAAGGTTTGAGATTTAAAAATGCTTTTTTATGGAAAAAAATAGTGATTTTCCGTATAAAGTGATGGACTTGTCATAGTTTAAATTGTTTTAGAACTTTATATTGTCCTATAAGTTTAGGACTCACTTGGAGTGATTATAAGTTTTTTATTTTTAAATGTAATTTTCAAAACAAAATGTGTTTGACAAAAATGAGAATGAAATCATTTAAACTCAATTTAAAAAAAATTTACATTTATTTTCATAACAAAAAATATTGTGAAATTGATTTTTAATTCTAAAACAACACATTCTTCCTACATTCAACAATGACCTTTCCTATCATTGTCACCATCGACACCTCTACCACTTGCACTGCCACCATTCCACCATCATGCCACCATTGGCATAACGACCTCCACCACCAAGCACTACCAATGCACGGTCATTGGCACCACTAGCATGATCATTGGTACTATTGTCGCCATTGTTACCACCAAACAAACATACCTAAAACTAATTTTAATAGGATACAAAACTTTTAAAATAAGTTTATTTTGAAACTAAAAATTAGATAAAATCTAAATTTAAAATTATTTGTTTTAAATTTTTTTAAAACTTACAATTTTTTAATGGGAGACGTATACATCCAAGTTATTCTTGTATAAAAAAAAGATAAATGTTTAACAAAATTATAAAGAAAAAACACTTATTTTTTGTTTTAAAATAATACTATTAATGAAGTATTTAAATGTCAAAAATTGATTTTAAACCATATAATTCTAATAAAGTTTAAAAATTGAGTTTAAACAATGAATAAAATTACCAAACCTTTATCATTTTCTTATAACACAATTTAAAAATTACTATCCTACTTTTTATGAATATAAGTTATTAGAAATATATTTAAATATAAAAAATACTAAATATGTTATTTGACATTTATCATTAATCTTACCAAATACTTTCTTGTTTTAATTAAATCAATTTTTTTAAACTTTTTAGCTCCTTGCTAGTAACTTATAAGTTTAAATAACTTTTTTTAGATAGTTTATGAAGCAGTTTTATCAATATATCCTTATACCACACAGTGGAACAAACAACATACTCGCTCTCGTTTTAGCCTTGGGTCTTTCTTCTCTTCTCATCGTAGACACTCATTTTTCCTTCCCTCATCACTCAAGCACTCCCACTCTCACCTATTCACTCACCTCAACAACATTGAAACGAAACAGAATAATAAAAAGGAAAAAAAAAAGGAGGAGAAAGATCAGAGGAATCAGAAACCAGAGCTATCAGGATCTGCCTCTTTCCTCAGATGAAAGCTTTCATTGGTAACCCATCTTTCCTTTATGTTTTTGTATAAATTATAGAGATATCAGACAAGTTTTTTTCCCCTTAATTTCTCTGATCTCTATTCATCTATGACTCCCACATGGCCTCCGCGTGGGAATGGAATTTAAATTTAGGTGAATCTGAGTTGAACACCACTGTCAGTATTGTGAATATAAATTTAATTTATAACGTGATGGTAGTTGTGCATTAAGTGTTTGATAAAATGCTGATTTTAGGTGATTGTTTGCAATGTGAACATATTTATTTGCCTGTAAGGAACAAGAGTTAGTAGTTATGACTTTGTTACTCGTTGAGTTGTATTACTTGGTATAAGTACTTTGGTTTAAGCATTTTTCAGGTAGAAGATCAAAGTTATTATTCACAAACTGAGTTTTCGCTCTCTTTACTTACTTTGTATACCTTTCGTCCTTCTCTCTTGGTTTTGGATATTGCTTCGTTGTGGACTCCATTGGTTTGAACCTGTGCTGATTACTTAACAGTAGGTTAGATTAAATTATTTTAGTTTTAGTTAATGTTAGCCTTGTCTTTAGTGCTATTAAGTTGATTTTAGAACATTGTAGTACTATCTGTTTGTCTTGTGTTCTGATTTGGTTTTAGATGCATCATGCCTGCTGGTTGGCGTAAGGTTTATGTGAATATGTTTGAAGCAAGTCACACTGACCTAGGATAGCATCTTGGCAGTTTAGACAACATTTTTTGGTAACTGGTGGGTTAAGAGGTATATGATATGTTGTGAATTGGTGATGACTTTAAAAGGAAGTGTTTTTTCCCCACAATTATGCATGTTATTTTCACAGATCCTTTACATAAGTTCATTTGTCTATGTTATTATTGGTGTGTTCTCTATTTTGCGCTGTATAAACAGGATTTTGGTAGTATTTTTCATAAGCTATTTGAGTTTGAGTTTGGTTAGTTTGGTGATTAATTACCAATAGTAAATGTGGGTTTGTTTTTTTTAATCAAAACTTTGACTATCATTCTTGTATAATGTTTCCTCCCATAATCTTTATGTTCGGTTTTGTAATTGACTGGATTTGTTTCAGTGCATTTTGCAATATGACTCTGGTGATTAATGTTTGCTCTTTTGTTCAATCTCATCTTGTCATGGCTTGCTGATTCATAGAAGTCAATTTGTGTATCTA
Source organism: Glycine soja (assembly GCF_004193775.1). Taxonomy (NCBI): domain Eukaryota; kingdom Viridiplantae; phylum Streptophyta; class Magnoliopsida; order Fabales; family Fabaceae; genus Glycine; species Glycine soja. The sequence goes on from NC_041019.1 coordinate 36,001,696, forward strand.
GAATAGGAATGGCTGTTGAAACTTTCATTTTTGTGAAATTTTCATATGGTTATTGACATAAGCATTATAGTTTTATTCCCCTTCTTTCTCCAACTTTAACTTAGAATAACTACAGTACTGTGTTGTGTGTTGGCCGAAGTTACATAACAAAGAGAATATAGTGCATGAATAAGGAAGGGAATAAAGCAAGTGAGAAAACATTTGAACGGCTAATTATGGTGGGATCCATGTTATGCTGCAGGTCAGCATTATGGTCTAGTTTGAGCTGATTTATTTGAGTTAATGTTCATTAAACAAAGTCTCTATAAATTCATTCCAAGAGATATATTTCAAGGCTTCTATCACTTATTCAGCATTGTTTTGTTATTTCCTTCAGATGAGCGCTTAGCAGTTTAAGTTCATTTCCTTGCATGCGCATGCTCAGACAATGGATATAGATGTTTTATCTTCATTGTTCACTTGTGTGTTTAGAGGTATCTCTAGACTCAACAGTCATTAATATTAACAGTGCTGCTTGATTATTTTTACAGTTTCCACGTCCAGTATATAATTTGCATCACAATTAATTCATAGGTGCTTTTATAATACACATAATGGAACTAAAATCTAGAACCTATATGAACTGTGGGTTTCTTAGTATGTCTGTTCTGAACTTCAGAAATAATTATGGTCAGATGCAAATCCAGTTAATGTGTTCTACCTGAAAGAAGATTGCTCTTGTGAAAATTGCTATATGACTCTACATGCTAATTGCAATTTTAATTGTCAGCGAGTTTTGGACATCAAATTCTTTCATTAATTTGCTTTCCGATTCTTTTAATTTATTTATCCTCCAACTATAATCTTATGTGACTATTAGACAATTATTAGTTCTTAGGAAGATAAGTTTTTCTCCATACTCTTTTGCCTGTAAATTTGCAGTGCATTGATCACAACATCATTTGATTATTCAATACAAATGGCTGAAGCTGGTGGTAGCTCTCAGACGGAAACAACAACCAAACCTCAACTTATATACCGGTGTAAGAAATGCAGAAGAATTGTTGCTTCAGAGGAAAACATAGTTTCCCACGAGCGCGGGAAAGGAGAATCAAGCTTCAAGTGGAAAAAGAGAAGCAGTGAATCCTGGGAAATGGAAAAGCAATCAGTTGATTGCACCTCAGTATTTGTTGAGCCCATGAAATGGATGCAAGCAGGTACTTGTAAAATTCCCCTCATATTTTATTTTCGATAAAATAATTTGTCAAACTTCACACTAACACTGGATATTGATTGCTTTGAAGTACAAGAAGGTCATGTGGAGGAGAAACTTCTCTGTATGGGTTGTAATGCTCGTTTGGGTTACTTCAACTGGGCCGGTATGCAGTGCAGCTGTGGAGCCTGGGTTAACCCTGCATTTCAGCTGCATAAAAGCAAATTAGATGAGTGCAATATGTAAACCAATCACCTTGCAGATATCCTAGAAGACCAGATCAAGAAAAATTATAGGTTATCCTTTTTGTGAACAAAAGACGTATGGCAGCTTAGCTTGGAAGATTGCATTGTACCACTTCATGCTAGTTTTTGAATGAAACATACAGTAAATGGTTCTTATCTTACTAATCTGCAATATAAGTTGCTACTACATATACTAATCTGCAATATAAGTTCATTCATAAATGAGTAGGGTTAGGTCAATTGAGCCAGAATATTTAAAAATTATTTTTTATTTTGTGAATTAGAATTGTTTTAGAACAACAATTTATTTTTTCTTAAAGTTTTGTAAATATATAATGACTGAATTCCTTCATAAGAGACCAAATTGTGTAAGTATAAAAAAATTGTTCTCATGAAAAGGTGCAAATAAAAATTTGTTGGACATTTTAGTGTAATTGATCTCTTTATTATGTTAAAATAAGAGTGCACGCTTGTTTTAATGTAATAACGAGATGTTCGGTTTAGACAAAGGTTGGAAGTTACATGGAAGTTACTAAAACTTCCATCAACGATTGGAAGTTACATGGAAGTTACAAAAACTTCCATCAACGGTTGGAAGTTACATGGAAGTTACTAAAACTTCCATCAACGGTAGTTTTTAAAATAGAAAAAACTTCCATCAACCACCAAAAACCACCTGTTCTTTGATTATAAATAATCATTCTGGTTCAGAAAGCAGAACGGTGTGACAAAACATACAAGACCAAAACAAAACTCTTGAATTATAATCTTCTGATTTTATCCGATTGAACAATTTTGGTTGAACCCCGAAATTTGATTCAATCTGAAAGTGTTATACACGACTTCAGATTTATCCAAGTATTATCTCGATTTTCAAAATTAACCAACAAAAGATTGAATCAAATCTTTCGAGATGACGAACGATAGTTCGAAGATGATAAGCAAGTTTGCAAAGTTGGACAAGTTTGAAGGGCAGGATTTCAGAAGAAGATGCACTTTCTCTTGACAACATTGAATGTGGTGTATGTGCTGAGTACACCGATGCCGGTGTATATGGAAGGCGAAACTCTGGATCAAACAAGGAAGCGTTCGAAATGGGAGAACGACGATTACATTTGTCGTGGACACATTCTGAACGGTATGTCTGACTCTCTCTTTGATATTTATCAAAATGTTGAGTCTGCTAAGGAATTATGGGACTCTCTTGAATCCAAGTATATGGCAGAAGATGCCTCAAGTAACAAATTCTTAGTTAGTAATTTCTTTAATTACAAAATGATTGATTCGAGGCCTGTTATGGAGCAATATAATGAACTGCTGCGGATTTTGGGTCAGTTTACTCAACATGATTTGAAAATGGATGAATCCATTGCAGTTTCATCTATAATTGATAAACTGCCTTCTTCTTGGAAAGACTTCAAGCATACCTTGAAACATATGAAGGAAGAGTTGACTCTGGTTCAACTCGGCAGTCATTTCATGATTGAGGAGTCGTTGAGGGCTCAGGAAATTGACAAAGTCAATAATAAAACCGTAGCAGGTTCCTCTTCCGTTAATATGGTAGAGGAAAGTGGAACAGTTAAGCAAAATTACAATGCTAAAGGTAACAAAATTGTCATGTTGGAAGTGTGGGAAACCTGGTCATTTAAAGAGGGATTGCCGGGTGTTCAAAGGAAAGAACAAGGCTGGTCCAAGTGGGTCTAATGATCCTGAAAAGCAACAAGGTCAGATTGTAGTGAATAATTTTAATTCGAATACGAATTCAAATTATGTATCACTAATATCTGATGCATTCTATGTGCAGGATGACGACGTTGCTTGGTGGTTTGATTCGGGAGCAACAAGCCATGTGTGCAAAGATCGTCGTTGGTTCAAGGAATTTAGACCAATCGATGATGGCTCTATTGTGAAGATGGGCAATGTTGCAACTGAACCAATCCTAGGATTAGGTTGTGTGAATTTAGTTTTTACTTCCGGAAAAAGTTTGTATTTGGATAATGTCTTATTTGTACCTGGTATTCGTAAGAACTTATTGTCTGGTATGGTTTTAAATAATTGTGGTTTCAAGCAAGTACTTGAAAGTGACAAGTACATCTTGTCAAGATGTAGCGTCCCTAAATTAATGACTGGTTTAATAGTAATAATTTAAATAACAAAAACCATGGTAAATTTTTTTTTTCTTTTTCTTTTTCATTTCTTTCTCTTTTTGACCATAACTAGGTTTAGAAGGAAAATCCTCACTATAAAGTCCTGAATGGCCAGTTCACAACTCTATTCGGAGTCATTTCTTTCTTACCGCTCATAATTCTCTAAATTATTTCGCTGTTTCAAAAGGAAGAATATACCAGCCATTACTTTAGGTCGTCACGTGAAAATAAAAGGATAAAATACAGTCGATAAACTCTTTTACAAATAAAGTTGCTAATGCTTTCTTTTCAAATAACAAGATTGATCATAAATGCTTTCATCATTTAAAGCTGTCCAAAATATGGGAGTTTTTACAAAATATATAGTGTCATCCAGAGCAAAGGTGTCCACAGTGTTGGCTTCAGCCACATGTATACAATTATCAAATTCCTATACATCAGGTCTACCCATACAAAGCAAAAGAGTAAACCTAACAGTCAGTCCTAGATACACCCACCCTCAAAAATACACAAAGCTAATCCAAGGAGCTGTCCACTCCACCGTGCGCTGAAGCGTCCGTGCAGGTTCATCTGGATGCACCAAAGAAGTTGCCGTGAATCGAATGGTGCCCCGAAATCGGCACCTCGTGTTACCTTCGAGGGTCTCCCAAGCTCCCTCTAGGCACTCCATCTCTACTCGATCACGGATTAGCTGCGCCGCCATCACGATCTACAAGAAAGAAAAGAAAGGGGTAGACTCTTTCACAAGAATCTAACTGCGCTGCACACAATGCATCTCATAACCACTACATGACGTTAAAAGGAGTATCTTGAGGCTTTTCATCTCTGGTAATCGATTACACAACCTTGGTAATCGATTACCAGAGGCTAAACTTGAATTACACAGCCTCAGGACATGAAATATGCAATAATACACTGTGTAATCGATTACACATGCCTGGTAATCGATTACCAGTGACCCATTCCTCTGTGTAATCGATTACACAGGCTGGTAATCGATTACCAGAGGCTCCCTAAGTTTCCTGACTTCGTTTTCAAGCCTGGTAATCGATTACACCCCTTGGTAATCGATTACCAGAGACCATCTTAGCCTCCTGTCCTCAATTTTAAGCCTTGTAATCGATTACTCACCTTTGGTAATCGATTACCAGAGGCCACAATCCACATATTACACAAAATTCACAGCTGACCAGCCACCACAAGCCTCCTTGCTTTGTGGTCTTGTTTTCCTTTTATCTGTTGACTGCCAGGAGCTCGCCTGCTTAGGTACATCACAGGTTCTCACTGACCGACTATGCCCGGGTTGGGTCGGGATTGGTCAAGCTTGGTTTTGGGCAATAGCACCCCACCTGACGTCCCCAAGGTCTCCTGACCCCCGCGACATATCTCCAGGTACCACTCTGTGGTCAACAATAAAAGCAGGAAGTTTCACCCTTCAACACTTCCTCATCTCAAGCTTGTAGGATTATGGGGTACCCATCACATGTGGTACTAGGTGGCGGTCGGGCGATGGTGCACAACAAGTTTTTCCACATCCACAATGCGCGCATAAACCCACCATCCCCTGTTGCCAACCTCCAACTGAGCTCACGTACTCCCACGTAGCCCATATCCTCGTTTCTCTCAACACCGGGTCCCCATCAATCCTCCCAAGCTTCCACAACATCCAAGCAAAACAACATTCACACAGCACAAGCTATCACAGCCAAGCAAAACAGAGCAAAGGCAGAAAACTCTGCCAAAACACCAACCAAAAATCACAGCTTTTCCCACTCAAAGACCCCAGTAACAATTCCTTCGATCCAATTCGTTAACCGTTGGATCGACTCCAAAATTTTACTGGAAGTCTATAGTGCATAAGCCTACATTTTGACCGTTGGGATCTACTAGCAAACATCCAGAACTCATTCTACATTACTCTTTCCACAACCAGCAAATACATGGATTTTTCTGCACTTGTGCAGAATTCTGCTGCACAATTTTACAGCAAAATCTGCACAAAGAGCATATTTAGAAAACCACACTTCCCCTCATCCAATCTTGCCCAAATCAATTCCTACAAGTCCCAATTCATGTATCAATCATGTCTAACCCAAAATCAAGCTTCAAAACACAGCAACACAGAATCTAGGTGTCCAAAACCCCTCAATTCAATGGGTTTTCTAGGTTTGAAAAGTGAAATTTAGAATGAGGTAAATTTGAGGCAAACTCTCACCTCACACCAGTCCATAACATCCATTTAGACTTGTTCAAACTGGATTTACACCTAAAATCTCACCGAATCAAAATTTGACTCTTCAACACCCAAATTTGCCCTAGCAATGGCTCTTTGTTCACTTTGGTCATTTGTTTTTCTCTCTAGCTCAGCCTAACCTTTCTCACATGTTCTAAATGACATTTCAAGCTAGTATTAACTCACTCTAACCTCCATTTACCACAGAATTCAGACTTAGCCTTCCAACTCTCAAAGTCTCACTCTTTTTTCACTCATAACATCACATTCTCACTTTCTAACCTTGGGTTAGTTCTACCCTTCGTCTCTAACAGATTTCCATCAGCAATTTCAGCATATAAACATCACAAACATCATCACAAAAACCCTAAAACAGAATGGGTATGTCTAACTCACTCAAACATGGCAATTTCGACAAGCTTTCAACAAATGTCTTCACAAATAATCATCACACAGCAGAAAACTAACAAAACTACCCCTCATATCTCCCAAAACCCCATACCCACGAAAATCAAGAGGGAAAGAAGTCCACCCAAACCTGAATTTTCGAAGTCCCACTCGTAGCCACGCACTTCACGACTCCGAAAATGCTCTCCTTTCGCGATTTGGAGCAGAAATGAGCACCAAAGGTTGAAGCTTTGTTGGGCAACAATGGTGGATGGGAGAAAAGAAGAAGAAGGCTGCGTAAGAGAGGGAGAGAGAAAAGGCTTCTGAATTTCTGCTTTGGCTGAGTAAGGAGAGAGAAAAGCTTTTTGGTTTTAATAAAAGGGTTTTCCCTTTTTCCATTATTTTATTCAAGCTCTGCCACATGTCCCTATTTGATTGGAGCAAAAGGGCCCACTTTCTCTTTTTGACTGTGACCCATACTCAGTCACAAAAGTGAGAAAAATCTGACCTTTGAAACGCTAAAGTCCTGCCTCGGTTTGCGTGCCGTTTCTCTGATTCCAGTTTCTCGCGTTTCTCTGCGTCCGCCGGGGCCAGTTTTCGAAAGCAAGCAATATATATATCAAAACGCTCAGAATAAAACCCCGAGCGTGGTTTAGAGGTTGGTTTCGTTAAATTTTAAGTCGCACGCAAAACGATGATTTTTAACTAATTAATTAGGAATTAACCCATAACCTCCCAGTTATGGATTTCTCTCCCTTAATTAGCCTAACCCGCATATCTTGCCCCCCGCTATTCCTACTTCTACCAAGAACATATAGGCATATACACTGAATAATACTTATATATAATCATTCAAAATACATCGTTTCCGTAAACTCCGGGTAGAAATTTCCAGGATGTTACAATACTCCCACCCTTTTAGGAATTTCGTCCCCGAAATTACTACTCTATGAACAAACTTGGGTACAATTCTCTCATCCTATCTTCCAACTCCCATGTAGAATCACCCTCATCGGTTCCCCACTGCACCTTCACCAACGCGATCTCCTTTCCTCTCAACGACTTCGTCCTTCGGTCAGTGATTTCCTGAGGTTGTGCTCTATAGGTGAGGTTATCCTTCACCTGTACCTCGTCCACTGCAAGTATATGTGATGGATCTGGGTTGTACCGTCTCAGTTGAGAGACATGGAACACAGGATGCAAATTCGATAAACTCGGAGGTAAGGCGATATGATAAGCTACAGGCCCAATCTTCTTCAAAATCTGATATGGACCTAGATACTTGGGTGTCAACTTCCTAGCTTTAAGAGCCCTTCCGACTCCGGTTAAGGGAGAAACCTTCAAAAACACATGTTCTCCTTCCTGAAAATCTAGTGGCTTCCTCCTTCTATCATAGTAGCTCTTCTGCCTATCCTGAGATGCTTTTATCTTCTCTCGAATCAACCTCACTTGTTCATTAATCTGTTGTAGCATTTCAGGTCCAAGAAGTACTGCTTCTCCATCATCATACCAACAAATAGGAGTTTTGCACTTTCGTCCATATAAAGCTTCAAAAGGAGCCATACCAATACTGGCTTGGTAACTATTGTTGTAAGTAAACTCAATCAATGGCAAACAATCCATCCAGCTACCTTGTTGCTCTATAATACACGCCCGAAGTAGATCCTCTAGAGTCTGAATAGTTCGTTCAGTCTGACCATCTGTTTGAGGATGATAAGCTGAACTAAGCTTCAGCTTTGTCCCCAAGGCTTCATGTAGACTTGTCCAAAATCGCGAAGTGAACCTCGGATCCCTGTCAGATACAATACTAGAAGGAATTCCATGCAACCTCACTACTTCCTTGATGTACAACTCCACTAGCTTTTCCATTCTATACTTCATATTCACCGGAATAAAATGAGCAGATTTGGTGAGTCGATCTACTATGACCCACACGGCATCATGCCCACGACTAGTCTTGGGTAAACTAGATACAAAATCCATAGATATGCTCTCCCATTTCCATTCCGGAATCTCCAATGGCTTCAATTCTCCCGATGGTCGCTGGTGCTCAACCTTAGCCTTTTGACATGTCAAACATCTTGCTACATATTCGGCTACATCTTTCTTCATGCCATGCCACCAAAAACTTCTCTTCAAATCTTGGTACATCTTAGTCATTCCTGGATGGAAACTAAGACGACTTTTATGAGCTTCTTCCAAGATCTTAACTCTCAAATCATCTAAAGATGGCACACATATCCTCCCCTTGAACCTAATTAACCCGGTTGTGTCCTTCTCAAACTCCACACCCTTATCCCCCATTACATCTAACACCTTGCCTTGCAAAAACGGATCACCCTCTTGAGCCTCGCGTATGTGATCTACGAATTCATTGGTAATCTGCAACGCTCCTACAAATAAGCTCTTTGGTCGTATCTCGATTGCTAGATTCAAATCTCGGAACTCCTCGATCAATCTCTGCTCCAAACTCATCATAGTCGCAACATGTAAAGATTTCCGGCTTAGCGCATCGGCTACTACATTAGCCTTTCCTGGATGGTAGGAAAGTCCAAAATCATAATCCTTGAGGAACTCCATCCATCTTCGTTGTCTCATATTGAGTTCCTTCTGATCGAACAAGTATTTGAGACTCTTGTGATCACTGAAAACTTCAAAACGAGTACCGTACAAATAATGCCTCCAAATCTTTAAGGCAAAGACCACCGCTGCTAGTTCCAAGTCATGAGTCGGATAGTTAACTTCATGAGGACGTAATTGACGTGAAGCATACGCCACTACTCTTCCCTCTTGCATCAACACACACCCCAAGCCTTGCCCGCTTGCATCGCAATACACTTCAAATGTCCTCTTAGGGTCGGGCAAAATTAGCACTGGAGCTGTCGTCAACCGCCTCTTCAACTCTTGGAAACTTTGATCACACTTCTCATTCCAGACAAACTTCTCGTTCTTACGAGTCAACTTAGTTAGAGGCAATGCTAATTTAGAAAATCCTTCAATGAATTTTCTATAATAGCCAGCCAACCCCAAGAAGCTTCGAACCTCCGTTGGAGTTGTCGGTTGTTGCCACTCCATAACCGACTCCACCTTGTTCGGATCCACCGCAACTCCGTCCTTAGAAATCACGTGCCCTAAGAACTGCACTTTCTCCAACCAAAATTCACATTTCGACAGTTTGGCGAACAACTTCCTATCCCTCAGGATATGCAACACAATCCTCAAGTGCTTCTCATGCTCCTCCTTATTCCTTGAATACACTAGGATATCATCAATAAACACAACCACAAATTGGTCCAAGTAATCATGGAATATACGGTTCATATAGTCCATGAAAATAGCCGGAGCATTAGTCACTCCAAATGGCATGACTAAATACTCGTAGTGCCCATACCGAGTCCGAAACGCAGTCTTTGGGATATCTTCCTTCTTAACTCGGATTTGATGATACCCCGATCGCAAATCTATCTTCGAAAATACCGTTGCTCCCCTCAATTGGTCAATCAAATCATCTATCCTTGGTAGCGGATATTTGTTCTTGATAGTGACCTTGTTTAACTGCCGGTAGTCTACACACATCCTCATACTTCCATCCTTCTTTTTAACCAACAAGACCGGTGCTCCCCACGGTGATGCACTTGGACGAACAAATTGTTTGCTCAAAAGATCCTGCACTTGTGCCTTCACCTCTGCTAGTTCTACCGGAGACATTCTATAAGGCGCAATCGACACTGGATTCGCCCTAGGCACCAAGTCAATAATGAATTCCACTTCTCTCTCAGGTGGCAATTCACAAATATCATCCGGAAAAACTTCTGGAAATTCTGACACCACCGGTATACAACTAACTTCAGCGTCCTCTTCCACATACATAGAGAACAACACCATGTAAGTTCGAACATCTTCCGTTTCTTCGTTGGCCGCATCCTCTTTCAATGGTTCACGTGGAACTACATCTCCACCAAACACTAGCATCTTCTCCTTACAGTCTAGAAAGATATGGTTAGTAGATAACCAATCCATCCCTAAGATCACATCTAGATGAGCTAAAGGTAGGAAAATCAAGTCCGCCATAAAAGATCGACCCTCAACAATTATAGGACACTTCAAACACACCCGAGAGGTGGTTACAGGCTCGCTCGTCGGAGTAGACACCACCATATCATATGGCAACTCCGTCGCACATAACCCCAACCTCTCCACACATGCATGAGATATGAAAGAATGTGTGGCACCTGAATCATAAAGTACATCTAGTAGTTTATCAGCAATCAAACACTTACCCCGTATCAAATCGTCGGAGGCAGCCGCTTCTGAGCCACTCATAGCAAATACTTGAGAGGGTACTTTTGGTCTTCCACCACTAGTGTTCTTGTTGCTAACATTACCGCTCCTTGTGGAATTAGTGGGTCCACGATTGACGGTGTTGGAATTGGCAGTTACCGTCGGTCTCCCGGTCACCCTACATTCTCGAGCATAATGGCCCACCTTGCCACACACATAACAACGGTTCTCCTGTGTCTGCTGGAGCTGTGGGCAATTCCTCTTAAGATGCGGTCCTCCACACTGAAAGCATTGTACCCCAGTCCCCCTTGACTGGCTCATGTTGGAGGCAGCCATAGGTTGCTTCCCTTTGTTGCTAGCATACGGCTTCATCCTCTTGTTACCATTTCCTCTAAAAGGATGGTTCCTCTGAGGTCCTCCAACGCCTCTAGCTTGCCTCTCCTTCATCTTATCTTCAAAAATCCTGCACTTTGTCACCAACTGATTAAAATCCGTGATCTGCATATAACTAACCGCCTGTTGGATCTCCAATCGAAGCCCATTCTCAAACTGAGCACATAAATCTTCCTCATTCCGAGCATCTTGGTATTGAGGCCAATACTGCAGAAGCTCATTAAACTTAGCCGTGTACTCCCCAACAGACATGTTTCCTTGCTTCAAATCCAGAAATTCCCTCGCCTTCCGCTTCCTGAGATCTCGTGGAAAGTAATTCTCCAGGAACTTGTCCTTGAAGGCATTCCAAGGAATCACGCCTCCAGGTGCAACAAATGAAGGCTTCACGAACTTCCACCAATTCTCGGCCTCCCCTTGGAGCATAAATGTTGCATAAAGGACCTTATGCTCCTCAAGGCAACCCATCGCCTCGAAAATCTTCTCCGTCTCAGCTAACCACAACCTAGCACCTTCCGGATCATAGTCTCCACTGAACTTTGGCGGGTGGTTCTTACGGAAAGCCATGAGTCCCCGATACTCCGCCGGCTCCACATCACGTTCCTGCACTAGAGTTTCCAGCACAGCGGTGATGCGGTCAAGGACATCACGGTTCTGATCCCTACCACGTCCTGCCATACCTATCCTGTAGGGAAACTATTAGCACCCAAGAAATCCTAAAGAGAGAGTGTACCACACAGGCTATGACATTTATAACAACATCCTTCTCTTTATACATACTTATACACACAACAATCCTGTGAATCAGTCACACATCCATGCTCAAGACAAGAAAGCAGAAATACACACAATGTGTGACTTAACGTCACTCCCCGAAACCTACTCCCAAGTTTCAGAGATACACAGCATTCACACAGCAAGACCATAACAGGTTCACTAGAATCCAACTTTTGCTCTGATACCACCAATTGTGGCGTCGCTAAATTAATGACTGGTTTAATAGTAATAATTTAAATAACAAAAACCATGGTAAATTTTTTTTTCTTTTTCTTTTTCATTTCTTTCTCTTTTTGACCATAACTAGGTTTAGAAGGAAAATCCTCACTATAAAGTCCTGAATGGCCAGTTCACAACTCTATTCGGAGTCATTTCTTTCTTACCGCTCATAATTCTCTAAATTATTTCGCTGTTTCAAAAGGAAGAATATACCAGCCATTACTTTAGGTCGTCACGTGAAAATAAAAGGATAAAATACAGTCGATAAACTCTTTTACAAATAAAGTTGCTAATGCTTTCTTTTCAAATAACAAGATTGATCATAAATGCTTTCATCATTTAAAGCTGTCCAAAATATGGGAGTTTTTACAAAATATATAGTGTCATCCAGAGCAAAGGTGTCCACAGTGTTGGCTTCAGCCACATGTATACAATTATCAAATTCCTATACATCAGGTCTACCCATACAAAGCAAAAGAGTAAACCTAACAGTCAGTCCTAGATACACCCACCCTCAAAAATACACAAAGCTAATCCAAGGAGCTGTCCACTCCACCGTGCGCTGAAGCGTCCGTGCAGGTTCATCTGGATGCACCAAAGAAGTAGCCGTGAATCGAATGGTGCCCCGAAATCGGCACCTCGTGTTACCTTCGAGGGTCTCCCAAGCTCCCTCTAGGCACTCCATCTCTACTCGATCACGGATTAGCTGCGCCGCCATCACGATCTACAAGAAAGAAAAGAAAGGGGTAGACTCTTTCACAAGAATCTAACTGCGCTGCACACAATGCATCTCATAACCACTACATGACGTTAAAAGGAGTATCTTGAGGCTTTTCATCTCTGGTAATCGATTACACAACCTTGGTAATCGATTACCAGAGGCTAAACTTGAATTACACAGCCTCAGGACATGAAATATGCAATAATACACTGTGTAATCGATTACACATGCCTGGTAATCGATTACCAGTGACCCATTCCTCTGTGTAATCGATTACACAGGCTGGTAATCGATTACCAGAGGCTCCCTAAGTTTCCTGACTTCGTTTTCAAGCCTGGTAATCGATTACACCCCTTGGTAATCGATTACCAGAGACCATCTTAGCCTCCTGTCCTCAATTTTAAGCCTTGTAATCGATTACTCACCTTTGGTAATCGATTACCAGAGGCCACAATCCACATATTACACAAAATTCACAGCTGACCAGCCACCACAAGCCTCCTTGCTTTGTGGTCTTGTTTTCCTTTTATCTGTTGACTGCCAGGAGCTCGCCTGCTTAGGTACATCACAGGTTCTCACTGACCGACTATGCCCGGGTTGGGTCGGGATTGGTCAAGCTTGGTTTTGGGCAATAGCACCCCACCTGACGTCCCCAAGGTCTCCTGACCCCCGCGACATATCTCCAGGTACCACTCTGTGGTCAACAATAAAAGCAGGAAGTTTCACCCTTCAACACTTCCTCATCTCAAGCTTGTAGGATTATGGGGTACCCATCACATGTGGTACTAGGTGGCGGTCGGGCGATGGTGCACAACAAGTTTTTCCACATCCACAATGCGCGCATAAACCCACCATCCCCTGTTGCCCACCTCCAACTGAGCTCACGTACTCCCACGTAGCCCATATCCTCGTTTCTCTCAACACCGGGTCCCCATCAATCCTCCCAAGCTTCCACAACATCCAAGCAAAACAACATTCACACAGCACAAGCTATCACAGCCAAGCAAAACAGAGCAAAGGCAGAAAACTCTGCCAAAACACCAACCAAAAATCACAGCTTTTCCCACTCAAAGACCCCAGTAACAATTCCTTCGATCCAATTCGTTAACCGTTGGATCGACTCCAAAATTTTACTGGAAGTCTATAGTGCATAAGCCTACATTTTGACCGTTGGGATCTACTAGCAAACATCCAGAACTCATTCTACATTACTCTTTCCACAACCAGCAAATACATGGATTTTTCTGCACTTGTGCAGAATTCTGCTGCACAATTTTACAGCAAAATCTGCACAAAGAGCATATTTCGAAAACCACACTTCCCCTCATCCAATCTTGCCCAAATCAATTCCTACAAGTCCCAATTCATGTATCAATCATGTCTAACCCAAAATCAAGCTTCAAAACACAGCAACACAGAATCTAGGTGTCCAAAACCCCTCAATTCAATGGGTTTTCTAGGTTTGAAAAGTGAAATTTAGAATGAGGTAAATTTGAGGCAAACTCTCACCTCACACCAGTCCATAACATCCATTTAGACTTGTTCAAACTGGATTTACACCTAAAATCTCACCGAATCAAAATTTGACTCTTCAACACCCAAATTTGCCCTAGCAATGGCTCTTTGTTCACTTTGGTCATTTGTTTTTCTCTCTAGCTCAGCCTAACCTTTCTCACATGTTCTAAATGACATTTCAAGCTAGTATTAACTCACTCTAACCGCCATTTACCACAGAATTCAGACTTAGCCTTCCAACTCTCAAAGTCTCACTCTTTTTCCACTCATAACATCACATTCTCACTTTCTAACCTTGGGTTAGTTCTACCCTTCGTCTCTAACAGATTTCCATCAGCAATTTCAGCATATAAACATCACAAACATCATCACGAAAACCCTAAAACAGAATGGGTATGTCTAACTCACTCAAACATGGCAATTTCGACAAGCTTTCAACAAATGTCTTCACAAATAATCATCACACAGCAGAAAACTAACAAAACTACCCCTCATATCTCCCAAAACCCCATACCCACGAAAATCAAGAGGGAAAGAAGTCCACCCAAACCTGAATTTTCGAAGTCCCACTCGTAGCCACGCACTTCACGACTCCGAAAATGCTCTCCTTTCGCGATTTGGAGCAGAAATGAGCACCAAAGGTTGAAGCTTTGTTGGGCAACAATGGTGGATGGGAGAAAAGAAGAAGAAGGCTGCGTGAGAGAGGGAGAGAGAAAAGGCTTCTGAATTTCTACTTTGGCTGAGTGAGGAGAGAGAAAAGCTTTTTGGTTTTAATAAAAGGGTTTTCCCTTTTTCCATTATTTTATTCAAGCTCTGCCACATGTCCCTATTTGATTGGAGCAAAAGGGCCCACTTTCTCTTTTTGACTGTGACCCATACTCAGTCACAAAAGTGAGAAAAATCTGACCTTTGAAACGCTAAAGTCTTGCCTCGGTTTGCGTGCCGTTTCTCTGATTCCAGTTTCTCGCGTTTCTCTGCGTCCGCCGGGGCCAGTTTTCGAAAGCAAGCAATATATATATCAAAACACTCAGAATAAAACCCCGAGCGTGGTTTAGAGGTTGGTTTCGTTAAATTTTAAGTCGCACGCAAAACGATGATTTTTAACTAATTAATTAGGAATTAACCCATAACCTCCCAGTTATGGATTTCTCTCCCTTAATTAGCCTAACCCGCATATCTTGCCCCCCGCTATTCCTACTTCTACCAAGAACATATAGGCATATACACTGAATAATACTTATATATAATCATTCAAAATACATCGTTTCCGTAAACTCCGGGTAGAAATTTCCAGGATGTTACACAAGACATGGTTCGTTTGTTGGATTTGGTTATCGTTGTAATGGAATGTTTAAATTAAACATTGATGTTCCTTTTGTTCATGAATCTGTTTGTATGGCCTCGTGTAGTTCTATAACTAATATGACAAAATCAGAAATTTGGCATGCTAGATTAGGACATGTTCATTACAAAAGATTAAAAGATATGTCAAAAACAAGTATGATTCCTCCTTTTGATATGAACATTGAAAAATGCAAAACTTGCATGTTGACCAAGATCACTAGGAAACCTTTTAAGGATGTTAAAAGTGAGACTAAAGTCTTAGACCTTATTCATAGTGATTTGTGTGATTTGCATGCTACTCCATCATTAGGTCATAAAAAATATCTTGTTACTTTTATTGATGATGCATCAAGGTATTGTTATGTATATTTATTAAATACAAAAGATGAAGCTCTTGATAAATTTAAAATTTATAAGAAAGAGGTAGAACTTCATCAAAATGGGCTAATCAAAACTCTTCGTACGGATAGGGGAGGTGAGTATTATGATCCGGTTTATTTTCAATCTACTGGAATAATACATCAAACTACAGCTCCCTATACACCACAACAGAATGGTGTAGCGAAAGGAAGAATAGAACCTTGAAAGAAATGGTGAATTCCATGTTATCCTATTCGGGTTTAAGTGAAGGATTTTGGGGTGAGGCTATGTTGACAGCCTGTTACTTGTTGAACCGAATTCCTAACAAAAGGAATAAGGTTACCCCATATGAACTTTGGCACAAAAAGACACCAAATTTGAGTTATCTCAAAATTTGGGGATGTAGGGCTGTAGTCAGGCTTACAGAACCTAAAAGGAAAACCATAGGTGAAAGAGGTATAGATTGCATATTTATTGGATATGCTGAACATTCTAAAGTATATAGATTCTATGTGCTAGAATCTAATGATTCTGTTGCTGTGAACTCGGTTATAGAGTCACGAGATGCTATCTTTGATGAACAAAGGTTTACATCTATACCTAGGCCAAAGGACATGAATTCCATGTCGAAAGTCTCAGTTAATATTGAGGATATACCTTTAACTAGTACTGAAACTAGAAAGAGTACGAGAGTAAGAAAAGCTAAGTCATTTGGTGATGACTTTCAACTCTATTTGGTTGAAGGGTCAAGGAATGATATTGAATTTCAATATCAATATTGCCTTAATGTTGAGGAAGACCCAAAGACTTTTAGTGAAGCAATGGCTTCAAGGGATGCTGTATTCTGGAAAGAAGCAATCCAAAGTGAGATGGATTCCATCATGCAAAATAATACATGGAAATTGGTTGACTTACCTCCTGGATGTAAGCCATTAGGATGTAAGATGATCTTTAGGAGAAAGATGAAAGTGGATGGTACTGTTGACAAGTACAAAGCCAGATTGGTTATCCAAGGCTTTAGGCAAAAGGAGGGTATTGATTTTTTCGATACATATGCTCCTGTTGCTAGGATATCCACTATTAGACTGTTGTTAGCACTTGCTGCTATCCACAATCTGATGATTCACCAAATGGATGTGAAAACTGCATTCTTAAATGGTGAATTGGATGAAGAGATATACATGAAACAACCTGAAGGGTTTGTTATGCCAGGAAATGAAAATAAGGTGTGTAAACTGATGAAATCTCTTTATGGCTTGAAACAAGCGCCTAAGCAATGGCATCAAAAATTTGATGAGGTTGTGTTGTCTAGTGGTTTTGTTATAAACCAAGCAGATAAATGTCTATACAGCAAGTTTGATACTCATGGCAAAGGAGTTATCATTTGTCTGTATGTAGACGACATGTTGATCTTTGGTACCGACCAAGATCAAGTTGATGAAACTAAGGCATTTTTGTCTTCTAAGTTTGATATGAAAGATATGGGGGAGGCGGATGTGATCTTAGGAATAAAGATCAAACGTGGAAACAATGGTATTTCCATCTCTCAATCACATTATATTGAGAAGATATTGGAGAAATTTAATTTTAAAGATTGTTCTCCGGTAAGTACTCCCATTGATCCTAACCTGAAGCTATTACCTAATAAAGGTGTAGCAGTGTCTCAACTTGAATACTCAAGGGCGATAGGATCACTCATGTATGCAATGATTAGTACTAGGCCTGATATAGCTTATGCTGTTGCTAAACTCAGTAGGTTTACAAGTAATCCTAGTTCTCATCATTGGCAAGCTATGAATAGAGTATTCAAGTACTTAAAAGGAACCATTGACTATGGTTTGACATATACTGGATTTCCTTCGGTTATTGAAGGTTACTCTGATGCAAGTTGGATAACCAATATGGAGGATTATTCATCCACAAGTGGTTGGGTATTCCTCCTTGGAGGAGGTGCTATCTCTTGGGCATCCAAGAAACAGACCTGCATTACAAATTCAACAATGGAATCTGAATTTGTAGCTTTAGCAGCAGCTGGTAAAGAAGCTGAGTGGCTAAGAAATCTAATCTATGAGATTCCATTGTGGCCCAAACCTATACCTCCCATGTCTATCAGGTGTGATAGTCAGGCAACTTTGGCTAAGGCATATAGTCAAGTGTATAATGGGAAGTCTAGACACTTGGGTGTTAGACACAACATGGTTCGGGAGTTAATCATGCATGGTGTGATATCAGTGGAGTTTTTGAGAACTCAGCATAATTTGGCCGAACATTTAACCAAAGGGTTAAGTAGAGATCTCGTAAAAAGGTCGGCTGTGGGATTAGGATTAAAGTCCATCTGAAATCTCTTATGTTAAGATACCCAATTCCCATCTAATATGACATTAGGTGCTGAATTCAATGTGGAAAGCTTAACATGTAGAGATTGGAACACATCATCGAAAGTATCCCAAAAGGAATGTGTTCGGTTCTGTAAGTTAAGGAGGTTGAAGTATAACTTCTCAATGGTTCTTTTGAAAAATTGCATTTACAGGTGCAAAAAAAGAAAAGGACTACCTATATAAGCATGAAGTTTAGCCGCTTCAAGAAGCTGGGACTTGGCTTTGATATGCTTATGAAGGATAGGGACACAGGCTAGTAAAACTAGTGTCGAGCAAGAGTAATGTTATAAACTATTGTGCAGATTATCTTCATGTATTCATTATGAATAGAAAGGGTTCAATCCTTAGTGACACCCTGATATTCGAATATTTGAAACGTATAATTTGCTAAGATGAAATTCAATCGTCACGATATTTCATCTATGCAGTAGTTTGTGGTATGTTATGACTTTGGTGATTTGATCGGTAATTACACTAAAATGGGGGAGGTTTGTTGGACATTTTAGTGTAATTGATCTCTTTATTATGTTAAAATAAGAGTGCACGCTTGTTTTAATGTAATAACGAGATGTTCGGTTTAGGCAAAGGTTGGAAGTTACATGGAAGTTACAAAAACTTCCATCAACGGTTGGAAGTTACATGGAAGTTACTAAAACTTCCATCAACGGCAGTTTTTAAAATAGAAAAAACTTTCATCAACCACCAAAAACCACCTGTTCTTTGATTATAAATAATCATTCTGGTTCAGAAAGCAGAACGGTGTGACAAAACATACAAGACCAAAACAAAACTCTTGAATTATAATCTTCTGATTTTATCCGATTGAACAATTTTGGTTGAACCCCGAAATTTGATTCAATCTGAAAGTGTTATACACGACTTCAGATTTATCCAAGTATTATCTCGATTTTCAAAATTAACCAACAAAATTTCCCTGAATTTTAAAAAAAAGTTTCATTGTGGTAAAAAAATACAATGTTATTCTTTTATTATATCATTTATTGTGATAAATAATTAATTTTTTTTATAAAAAAATATTTTCTTTAATTCTCATGAAACTTGTATAAATACTCTACAAATAAGATGCATCTATTTTTCAATAAATCATCACTTAAGAATTCCACATTAAGTATCTTTGACTTGAAATAATCATGGAATAAAGATTGTTATGGTATTAATCACTAAACGTGTAAAGCTGATCCAGAGAGAGAGAGATATTAGAGGGAATCTAGAGAGAGTGTGGATTTGTCATAATGAATGCACATTGTCTTTATTTGTGCGTAGTTACAGTATTTATCAGGCCCCTAGAGACCTTTTGGCAATAAAGTTACTTATGCTATGTGTTATCTGTTATTTGCATTACATAGCATACATTGTCATCTATGCATATGTTGGTCTCTTATTGTACGTCAGCATAGCTTTACAAAACCCGACTATTATATCTAATGTCGGGATGATCCCCGTAACAGTTACCCTCTTGTCGGTGTTGCTTTGAAGAAGCAATGACAACTTAATTAGGAGTGTAGAAGCAAATGTATTTCCCATATCAGCTACCCTAAGTCGGTGTTGCTTTGTAGAGACAATGTCGACTTAAAAGTGTAGAAGCAAATGTCTTCTCCATAAAGTACAATTACTCTCAAGTCGATGTTGCTTTGAAGAAGCAATGTCAACTTAAGAATGTAGAAGTGAATGTCTTTCCCATAACTACACTGACTTTCTTGGGATGTTTTTTGAGAAGTATGTGAGCAGTGGGAGAGCTTAGTTTGCCTTGAAAGCTGCCATAGCCCCCCAAAAATCTTTACACAAAAATAATACAATGAAATATATATATATATATATATATATATATATATATTATAAAAATCA
The DNA here is from genome assembly GCF_004193775.1 of Glycine soja. Classification (NCBI taxonomy): domain Eukaryota; kingdom Viridiplantae; phylum Streptophyta; class Magnoliopsida; order Fabales; family Fabaceae; genus Glycine; species Glycine soja. The sequence continues at coordinate 36,021,751 of NC_041019.1, forward strand.
TTTACATTTTTAGATATTAATAAATGATATTATTGTATAATATTTTCAAATATTAGATAAAATTATATATAAGAATTATTAATAATCTAATTGAATTTTGATGTTAGTGATTAAATAAGATAAAACTGTTAATTTGAACCTTAACTTTAATTATTATAAGCTGGGCAATTGTTAATTTTACAATCCTATCATTATGCTTTTTCTGGTGGAAGTGGTGCTGGACCTAGATCCTAATGACATTAAAAGCTTACAATTTTATCTGTTTATAACTACTGTTTTATAATGCTTATAATCCCTAAAGCACGTACTAAGCCTATAAAAGGCTCAGTTAAAAGATGACTTATTATGATCATTTATATGAGATGCAAAACTAAAGCGATCGATTAGAAGATGACTTGTGATAATTTGTATAGCATGCCATACTCTAATTCCGTAAAACTTCTCTAAAGTGTTTCTAATGGCTCACCATAACATGCTTATCTCATTTTTTTTTTATTCTAGCCGGTATTAAAACAATTGTCTCAATTTTATGTGTTCTTCATAATACATGATAGATTGATTCTGAATGTACAACTCATGTTTCTAACATGATGTAGGGATTTCTTACCATCTAAACCATAAGTCTATGTGAGAAGTTTGTTTTCATGGGGAATAAAGTGAAAGGTCCGATAGAAGCAGTCAGGGCTTATCGTTTAAACCTTGACATTGAATATCATTTAGATTTATTAGAAATTCTTTATGTACCTAGTTTATCTAGGAATTTGGTTTCATTATCTAATCTCAATGTTACTGGATACTCTTTTAATTTTGATAATGAATGTTTTAGTTTACTTAAGCATAATAATATCATTGGTACTGATATTCTTTGTAATGATTTATATAAATTGAATTTAAATGCTTTGTATGCTGAAATGATTTTAACTTAGCATCATAATGTTGACACTAAACGTAGTTTAGTGAATGAAGGCTCTGCTTTCTTGTGGCATAAACATTTGGGTTACGTTTCTAGAGAAAGAATAAAAAGATTAATAAAGAATGAAATTCTTCCAAGTTTAGATTTTACTAATCTGAATATTGGTGTGGATTATATTAAAGGAAAACAAACAAAACACACAAAAGTGCTACAAGAAGCACTCAACTTCTTGAAATTGTACACACTAATATTTGTGGACCTTTTGATGTTAATTCTTTAAAAAAGGAAAGGTACTTTATCACATTCATTGATGACTATTCGCGTTGTGGTTATGTTTACTTACTGCATGAGAAATCTCAAGTAGTGAATGCCTTGGAAATTTATTTGAATGAAGTATAAAGACAATTTGATGGAAATGTGAAAGTTGTCAGGTTTGATAGAGGTGGTGAGTACTACAAAATGTATGATGAAACTAGACAACACCAAGGTTCATTTGCTAAAATCCTTTAGAAACATGGTATTTGTGCCGCAATACACAATGTCAGGTACACCGCAACAAAATGGTGTATCAAAAGGTGTAACAGAACATTAGTGGATATGATCAAAAATATGTTAAGTAACTCTAATTTACCCATATCTTTGTGAATGTATGCATTAAAAACTACCATGTATTTGTTGAATAGGCTTCCTAGTAAGACAGTTCCGAAGACACCTTTTGAACTATGGCCTAATAGGACACCTAGCATAAGGCATCTGCATGTATAGGATTGCCAAGCAAAAATAAGGATTTATAATCCACAAGAAAAAAACTAGGTACAAGAACAATCAATGGTAACCCATTATGACTTGGAGCTACATCAAATGCATGTTGAAACTACCATTCTTAATGGAGATTTAGAGGATAATGTTTACATGGACCAACCAATGGGGTTCTCAGTTGAAGGAAAGGAACACATGTGTGCAAATTAAAGAAATCAACATATAAACTTAAAACAAACTTCCCGCTAATGATATTTGAAGTTTAATGATACCATTGTTTCCTTTTGATTTAAGGAAAACATTATTAATCAATGTATATATCTGAAGGTCATTGGGAGTAAGGTTATATTTATGATTTTCTATGTTGATGATATCTTGCTAGCAACTAATGACCTTGGTATTCTTCATGAGACTAAGAAGTTTCTCTCTAGTAATTTTGAAATGAAGGATATAGGTGAGGAAATCTATATGATAGGAATAGAAATATTATAAAATAGATTACAAGGATTGTTAGGTTTGTCCTAGAAAACATATATCAATAAAGTACTAGAGAAGTTTCAAATGGAAAATTGCTCAGCATCACTCGTTCCAATTTTGAAAGAAGACAAGTTTAGTCTCGCACAATGTCCTAAGAATGATTTGGCACAAAAATAAATGGAAGCAATTCTGTATGCATCTGTTGTTAGGAGTATTATTGCCTAAGATATTTATTGAGCATGTTGAAAATATGGACATTATTGTTATTAAGGATTGTTGAGTGTAATGTTTCCTTTTGTTCTAGATTGTTGACATTTTAAGCTCATTTAAGATATGTTTTTTATTACCTGTTCTCTACGTTTGCATGCATATTTGTATTAGAGTAATGTAAACAGGTACCATCTTAAATAAAGACATTATGTGGTTCTAATTATGTTCATATTAAGGAGAAGTCGAATTTGTGGTACATGAAAAGGATTATGTCAATTAAGTGATGTAAAACTGTTATGACTCAGATTAGTACTTATTCTTAATTATGAAATTATGATGTGCTCAATGTATGTAACGATTTAGTCATCTAAATGCACATTGCGTAAGTTTAATTTATTTATTTATTCATCCATGATGTTAGGTAATGTCACATGAGTCAAGTGAGAGAATGTAAGATTTAATGTCTCATTTGAAAAGCATGTGACTTATTAAGAACAAATGAATAAATAATTATTTGTTATGGACTAAGTTGTAAATAGGCCATGGGCTTAAGTGGAACAGTTTCTAAAGACAACTACTATTTGATGAGATAAAGAGAATAGAAGGAAGAGTCAAAGGAAGTGAAATCTTATTTTTCTCCTCTTTCAAGGAATTAAAGCGCATGGGAGGGAAGTCTTAATATAGAGAAAGATACACATAGTTTATCTATTATTTGTGAGAATCATTGATTTTTGAAGATCCTATTTTGTTTTCTATTATTATGATTGTTAAAAAACCGTTAAACTTACATTATCCTGATTGGTTTTCTATATTATTGTGATTATTAGAAAATCATTAAAACTTACATAATTAACATATAAATATGTGCCCTTACCAAGTTGGACATGCTCTGAAACTCTACATCAACTGACTGGTCCACTCCCATAATATTCTTTGCTTGAAAATCCTCGAGATATTGAGCCTTCTAAATGGTAAAACAATCCAAATGCAGCGCTTTGAGCACGGGCAAGTGAACCGAGCCAAGAGCGTCCCCAAACAAGAACATCCCATGCAACTTGAGAATTACAAGTGTTTTGCAGCTCAATACGCTTCTTAGCAACTCGAGAAACAGCAAGGCGATGTGGAGGTGGTCAAGATGGTTGTACTAAACGAGGATGTTTAGCCATATCTTGACGTGGGAGTAGTCGGGACACCCGCAAATTATGAAGCAGAAGCGGGTGAGTGTTAGGGGTTGGTGCATGCAGAGCTTGAGAAGGGCAATGTAGGCGAACTTGAAGAAGCAAGATTCGAAATCAAAGGCTTCGTCATAGAGTTCGAGGGCAGGACGACTAGCCATAGCAGCTGCCACCGCTTGGAGAGAAGGATTGTGTCAACACGTTGTGAGTTGGGAGAAAGGAGAGAATGTGACACAATATGTGAGCAGCACATTGGTGGACATATCTTCCTTGTACATTTGATAGACATAGGATGGAAGGACAAAAAAATTCTAAAAAAATTAATTATAAAAAATTCAATTAAACCATAAGATTATTCAATTAAGTGGTTAATGAAGAGTTTAGTAATCACATTGTTAGACTTGATCAAGAGATAAAATGAGGAGTATGCTAAGGGTCGGGTTGCAACACAGAGTTTTATTAATAGTCATAACAAAGGACATAGTCGAGGAAACTGTCTGCGTTGGAATTTGAATGGAATCCTAGCATATGAAGGAGTTGGTGAAAGTCTAGGAATAAATACCTGTAATCCTATTTTGCTTCCAGTTATCACTTGACCTTCAACAACGTACTTACCTATTTTTGTGATGATTAGTCTAGTTCCATTATTGGAAAAATGTAGAATCATTCAATTTTTACTTAAAAAGTCAGGATGAGTATTATTGACCATAGATGAAAGAGGCTCACCATTGCATTGAAGTAGTTAATCATCTGGAATGAGGAGATCATTGTTTAAATCATAAAATCATTTAAATGACAACTATACAAAATGTAAATAATACTCTTGATCTGTAGTGTACACAACTAATTTGGAGTTAGAGAATCAGATTCGAAAGATGTATAATTCCTAAATTATACATGTCAGTACACAATTCCTAGTTAATAGATATTAATTAGAGAATGGACATTTCAAATTGTTAATTCTATTTGCATGACTAACACCTTTGGCAGCTTGAATATGGAGTTGCAAATTCTAATTTCAAAGGTCAAGTTCACAACTTTAAAATAAATAACATACCATAGAAAAGAAGAATACACATTTCTTATATAAGGTATAGAATAAACAATTTGAAATCAGTTAGGGGATGTTTGGTTTACATTTTCATTTTCTGTATTCATTTCTTATTTTTATTTTCTGAAAACTGTTTTCATTTTCAAAATATTAAAATTTTAAAAAGATATTTGGTTTGACTTCTTGTTTTCTGTTTTCAGAAAATAAAAATACTGAAGATTTATGATATATTGACTTCTTGTCTTTTTTGTATTTTTAGATTTGTTTAAAATTATATTCTTTGTCATCGCATTTTCAACTGAAAGCACTGAAAATGAGATTTTATTGTTTTCATTTTCTGGTTGTTTCCTGTTTTCATTTTCAGTGAAAATGTTTTCAAAAATCCAACCAAACACGTTTTCATCACCATTTTCTATTTTAAGTGAAAATGAAAATAAAAAACAGTCAAACCAAACACCCATTTAGTCTTTTGAAATCGATTTCAATTAGTTTTTCACTAAGTTCTATATCAAGTATATAATCAACAATGTAAAATCAATCAAGCTTTAAAAATCTATTCGACTAAGTTTTTCACTAAAGTTTTTAATGAATAAACAAACATTAGCAGTTAACCTTTACACTCAATTAACCAATCTAATATGAATTTTTAGAATCTGATTATAGACATATATATTTTTTAGACTTAATTAGAAAATCTGTCCCTCTATTTTGTCTATTTCATCAAATTGGTCTTCTTATTTTTTAATTAACTATTTGAGTCCCCTTATATTTCAAAATCCAATATCTTAATACATGATTTTAGTCGTTGACTGTTAAATTTTAAATGTTGGATTTATGAGAAAATTGACTCTAAGAAGGACCAGAACCATGATTTTTGAAGTAAGAAGCACACTCTTTTACCATTACACTCAAGTATTCATTTGTATATTTGATGTAAAACATAATATTAATATAAGTTTTATGTGAAAATAGTTCAAAATTTAAATTTTATTCTTTTTTAATTTATTATACTTTTATAATCTTATATATTATTTTTTTAAATATAATATATAAGATTAAATTCTATTTTCACATTAATTAGAATATGTATATTTATATAAGCTTTATTTTAATTTTATATATTATATTTTTATAATCTTATGTATTTTTATTACATTATTCAAAACATATTTTATACAATATACGTAATATAAATTTTATATTTAATGTATATTTTTATATAAATTATAATTTCATAAAATAACAGTATTTTATTATCTATTAAAATATTTATATATGTAATTTAATGACAGTATTTTTTTACTTGTATTAATATATTCTTGTTATTTATTATAATAGTATTTTTTTTTATTCAACTTTATTTAATCAGGTACATAATTTTTTTTAATTAAATTATATAGTAAAAATACATAATTAAATCAAATGACAATATTTTATATTTTTTAAAATATTTATGTATGTGATTTATCAATATTATTTTTTTAATCTATATTACAATAAATAACATGAATATTTTAATATAAATAAAAAATGTTATCACTAAATCACAAGCATTATTTTAAAAGATAAATATAATATATAAAATAAAAATAAAACTTATATAAATATACATATTTCAATTTATGTGAAAATATAATTCAATCTTATATATTATATTTTAAAAGATAATATATAAGATTATAAAAATATAATAAATTAAAAAAAATAAAATTTGAATTTTGAAACTATTTTCGCATAAAACTTATATTAATACTATATTTTACACTAAATATTCAAATGAACACTTGGGTGTAGTGGTAAAAGAATGTGCTTCCTTGCTTTAAAGATCATGATTTTAGTCTTTTTTCAAGCATTTTATTAAGTTCTTATTTTTTAAAAAAATATTGGTCAACTTTCTTATCTAATTAACGTTTAAAATTTAACCGTCAATGATTAAAATCAGCTCTAAAAATAAGATAATACAAAATAACAAATTTTGAAAAAGAGAAAGATGAATTTTGCAATTAAGCGTATTTTTTATTTATTTAAAGAATGTCACTATAACAGATTGAAAATGGACATGCCCAGAAAGACATTTACATGCCTAATACATTTGGCAACTTAAAATTTAGATTCTAGAACAGTAGATATTTTATAAGAACTTAAGTTCTACAAAATCAGATTTTCACAATAGTAAACATTATTATCAAAACAATTTAACTCGAGTATTTGGATAAATTTAGGAGGAGTCTGAAGAATTGTTCTTTGCCTGTGCAAGATGTCATCACTGAGATACTCCCACGTATTAATCCAAACATATTATGGCCTTGATAACTGATTTGCCAAAAATAAAGTTGAAAATAACTTCTACAAATAGTGGCCTGAACCCCCAATGACTTGTTTCTACAATGTTGTCTATATACTCCTTATCATTATCCAACAATCCCATTGCATAGCAAGCTTCTTTAAAGGTAGCATATTCAATATTATTCTCTATTCTGATCTTGCATAAGAAACAAGCCCTTTAACATAGTTCAACATCATTCTGAGGTAAAATAATTCTCCAGCTCGAGGGGGCACAAACTGCAATCTTCCATTAGAAAATCCTTTTTTTCGGGGACACCATTCATGTTCTTTATCCTTCCAAACAAAATTAATTGGTAACTTAATTATCGTAACATAACTCCTTTGCTTGTAGATATTTCTTGTTAGCATCCATCCAGGCCAAAATTAAATTTGGTTTGGTGAATACATGGATTGTTAAGAACATTATCTAGTGACTCAGATTCATCAAAAATTACTCCCTGCTCATTTGGCAAATGAAGTGGAAGCCTTTCAAAACTCAAGATCCTCCAAGTTGCTTCACATGCAGAAAGATATCTACAATCATAATACATGCTTATTTCATCAATGTATTTAGATTCTTTGGTGCCACTTGAACCACTATAAAAAGTAATGTGGCTCCACGTAGAGTTTGTAGGCCTTAAATCTTATTTATCAATGGAGTCTTTTGTTTCTTGAAGATCAATGACAGCGGAATGGAGGGAGAAGGATTGAAGACTCCACTTCAAAGAGAAAATGAGTCAAGAACAAGTTCACCACCATAGAAAGTCATTAATAAGAGCTTTAAGGTAGGAGAAGATGAATGGTGGGAGAGGAAAAGAGGAAAACAAAATTTTGAGAGAGTTTGAAGTCTAATTTCTCAAATGATCAAAGTTGCAAAATGCACACAAAGACCTTTATTTATAGCCTAACCTTATGTTTGGATGGATGATTTAAAAATTTATAGGAAATTTAAATACACAACATTTTAATTGTCTTAGATTTAAATTTCTTTCATTTTGTAAACATTTTGTTTGGATGAAGCAATTCAATTTCTTGTATTTTAATTTTCTTGTTTGGATAAAGTAATTCAATTTCAATGAAATTCAAATTTTTATTTAAAAATTAAAATTTAAATATTGAATAAAAATAAATATTAGCCATTTTTTAAATAGTTAAATATTCAAAATAAATTTAATGCTATACAATATTTAATAATAAATTTTAATGATTAATAATTAAATAATCAAAATAATTTTAATGTTAAATAATTTTGAATCTTACACAATATTCATGTATTAACACACAAAAAAATTTGGATTAAACAATACTACTAAATTAACGATGAATGATATGTAATTCCTTGTTAAAAAAATTCAATTACCTAGTCTCACAATAATTTTAAAAAATGAATTGAAATTAAACAATTATGTAATTTAAGGACAATCATCTCATACATAATTCAAATATTGATATTAATTTCATTGTTCGTAAGAGAAGAAAATACTTCAATCCATATCAAGACCTAAAATCATATATCATCCGCATTGATGTCACTACACTTATAATACTCAATCATTCATGAACAATTTTTTAAATTAGAAGGTCCAAAACAAACAACATAATCAAACAATCTTAGAAGAATCAACTTTTTTCTTGCTTTGTAAGAAAGCAACTCCTATCTATTCCTTGTTCACAATAACTTGACATAGAAGAAACAAAGTAATATAAGTCACAACAAGAAAGACAGTTAACCATCTTAATAGCTTTAGTCCATTGTTGTCTATTAAATCAAACCTGTCTCACGTAACACTTCTTGAATATCTTGATCATTGACTTTACCATCCATTTTTTTTACCATTCAATCAAAAGAGTTGGCCATTTTATCCAAAGAAGTTGTTATTCCTTCTTTTTCTCCAATCTTTCTCTTGTGAGAATGTGTGCCAAAAGAAGTTGAACCTTGTCTTTTTCCTTCTGTATTAAAGCTTGGTTCTTCTAAGTATATAGTAGCAGTAGCACCTAAACCCATGAATTCCACTTCATTTGTTTCTCTACTCATCGATTCATCAACATCCATAGTAGTTTCAGCTCCATGACCAATGGCTCTATCTTTAGCACACAAATCCACTATATCACCCCAGTTTTGAAGCACCTTGAATCAAAACGGTTTAGCTGATTTATGCGACTAGAATAAAAAAAGTCAAATTCAATCTGCTTTGAATAACAAATAGCAATATATTAAAGAATACTTACAATGCAATATTCATTCCAAGCATTTTCATTCTCAATTGTGATCATGTGCTTAGTGTCATCCCAATCAAACTCAATCTGGCCAAGGATCTCACTTACAATACCATATCACAATCTCCATAATTTGATACTGTTTTTGACATTATTTGATGTGACATTAACATTAAAGCTTGTAGACAACACTGTGGCTGTAGCATTCAATGATGACCTTTTCCAACCTCTATAGCCCTTGTTGCCCAAATTCCTTTGATCTCTCAATACATCAGCCAATACACGTTTCATCTCCAAATTCCATGTAAAATAACTTTTTATTTCCTCATTATTTTTTCCTAAAACTTTCTTTTGTCCATCATTTTTCAATTAGATGACTCAATTAAAGTTAATGTCACTTATTTAACCTGCACATAACAGATATTAGATACAACCTACTTTATTCATTTGATTAGTTCACTGCACAATCATAGAAAATATTTCAAGCAAATTTTTTATGCAATAGCAAAGTACATAAAAGTTTATCTTCAATAGCAAAGTACAATAGTAACAAAGCACACAAAGTTTGTCTGCAGTAGCAAATTACATTTTAAAAAAAAACTATCCCTAAGCAAAGTTTCTTCTAACTTGATCGTTAGCAAACATATTCATAGCTAATGTATCTTGAAATCTTGTCCATTCCTCAGTAGCTTGAATAGTTGTGATATATCTATGACATTATTTTGAACTCCTTGCCTTGATTGATGGACTAACTCTTCATCAACAACATATAAGAATTCTAAGTCTTGACCTTCTAAAAGTTGATCAGTTTGTTGTTCGTCTCTTATGAAATTGTGTAACACAAAACAAGCATTGATAATTCTTATTTGTATCTTTATATCAAAAAATGAAGGAGTTCTTAATATACTCCATCTTTTTTTCAAGATCCCAAATGACCTTTCTATTGCATTTCAGGCACTTGCATGACGAAGATTAAATAACTCCTTGTAACTTTGAGGGGTGTTTCCAATCCACTCATTGAGATGATATCTAGTCCCTCGATATGGTGCTAAAAATCCTGAACCATTGGTATATCCCGCTTCCACAGGAAAGTACTTACCTACAATGTTTAAAACAAAAATCATAGGCTTAAACTAGCAAAAGAAAAGAAAAAAATTATTTCTAAGAAATATTACCAATTGAAATGTCAAGTTTGTTTTGACGACGTAATGCATCTCGTAATACTCAAGAATCTCTTGCATACCTTTCCCACCCAGGTAACACATAAATAAACCTTAAATCTGAACCACAAGCCGTTAACACATATGTAGAGACATCACCCTTTCTATTACGATATCTAGGTCTCTCATTAGGCAAAACTATAACCAGAATATGAGTCTCATCAAGTGCTCCAATACATCTCTACAAAAAAGACAATTTTTTCAGATTCTAAGAAAATTTTATAATTAACTAATCTCTCCTAACAATTGATAAACTTACCTCAAACCATCTCCACTTGTTTGCTTCCACACCTTCTAAAGTACAGGGTTGAAAGTTCAAATAGTCTTTGCTCACTTTCATTATCGCTCTCAAGGCATCATTGAATTGCTTACTTATGGTTTCTTTAGATCTACAATAACTAAATTGCACTACCTGTACTTTAGGTTGTGAGCAAGGATATGTAAAAACATTGTTACTGCTTTAGTTGTTGGAAAGTTTCTTGTTCTTACTAATCCTCTCTTTTCTTGTAGAATTCTACAAAGGTTAAAAAATGCACTTTTACTAAACATCAGTTGTTCAATGCAGTTTTTCTTTGTCCCTCTATAAAGACGATTAAGGAAGTTGCGGCGTTCTAATTCCCAATTACGGGTTGGTTCCTTAACAAAATAACTATTATGATACCATGTCACTACACCAATGACCATATGAACAACACAAGCAGGAACTAATAAGAGTATCTTCTTATACTCTTCTCTTTTATATTTTTTTGAAGTAATTGCAGTATCAACTGTGCTAGGATCCATTTCTTCTCAATCGAAATTGCATGATAATGATATTAGATAATTTGTGTAAATACTATTTTTGAGATTTAAAACAAATATTTTACAAATTAGACATCTAATACCAGCATTGCATGTGAATAAATATGTCACATACGTCTAGAGACTGGACACAATTACAAAAGAAACTTCATAACAAATAAGAATAATTACTGCATAAAATTAATGAATAATTTGGATTATGAACATTTTTCAGAAATTAAATTGATACATGATTTACCTTTTTATGAACTAACTACGTAAATAAATAAAAACAAGAAAAAATGCTTGAAGGGTTAATGAATTTTATATATATATATATATATATATATATATATATATATATATATATATATATATATATATATATATATATATATTATTCATTTGTGCTCTCATCTTATCATGAGGAACATGGCATTGGACTCACTCTTTTTTCTCACCATTAACACAACATTTACTAAATATCTACTTGCCTATGAAAATTGGACGCTGATTTGACATTCCATTAGTGATGGTACACTAGTTCATCTTTCGGAATTCTTTGCTAAAAAGTCAATGTTTCGTTAATTAATCTGTATTGCTGTATTCTTTGTCCTTGATCATTATTGAAGTGTAATAAGAGTCTGTATGTAAAAAAAAAGTTATAAAAAAAACTGTTTTTTTAGGTAGATAAGAGGTGATGTCTTTTAGCTTGTCTCAAAAAAAGAAAGAAAAAAGATAGAGGCGTCTTTTATAGCTGATATTTTATTTGAGGTGCATGTGCTATGGATTAACAAATAAAAAAAGTCACGTTATTAAAATACTTAAACTATTTTATTTGCAATAGAAGTTCGTGTAATTATTTTTGTATATGGAAGTTAAATTAATTTTACACAACATAAAATTATAATAAGAAATTCTTTATATTTATTAGAGATGTAATAAAAAAAATCAGTTAATTGTTTTCGCTTAATGACTTAAGTTTTGGGGGTTATTAATTTGTAACGTGGTACTAGAATCTTTATGCTCCAGTAAATTAAAGTTTGATTCTCAAACATTTACTAAATATCTACATGCCTAATAAAAAGCTCAAAGAGTAATTTAAATTCATTAGCATTCATGATGAGACACTTTTGATTTTGGAACTAATGCCTTATTGATTCTATGATTTCACTCTTAAAGTAGAGTTTTTTGCAGCCAAAAAAACTAACCAAGACATGGTTTCTTTTGCCAGTATAGAACTTTTGAAAAGATAAGGCCTTACTCAATCAAAGTAATGTAAGATAAATACAAAACAAAGAATATATAGTGTAAATTTAAATGCAGTAGGTATGAGGACATGCCCAAGTTACCCAAGAAAAGCCAAGATAGTATAATTGCTTAAGCATGTGATTATCCCATTCTTCTTCTTTCTATTCCTGATTTTTTGTGTTATTCAAGATATAAAAACCTTCCTAGAGACCGAAAGAGAGGTTTTATGCGTTTTAGCAGCCCTCATATGACTCCTTGGCCTAGTGAAGAACTTGGATATGTGAAGTCATACCGAGTTGAGTTTTGCTAGATTGAAACTAAATAGGGTAGACTAAGAATGGGCAGAAACCTCATTCATAGAATTTATCTCACAATGTCCATGGCCTTTGCCAAATATAGAGCAGTAGCAGCACTACATGGGACTTTGGCCAAAGTCAATGATAATAATAATTTAGACTTATCATAGATTTGACCAAACTTTTGTTCTAAATCATAGATTATATATCATGAGAAAGAAAAGTTTCTTTAACCTTGTTCTAAGTCTAAAATTCATGATTCACAAGCAGTTTATATATTAGGAGCTGACAATAAAGTTTCAACATGAACATATTAGACATGGATCTACTGATAAACAAAATATTATACATGGATCATGGATATTTTTCTTTAGAGAGGGAGATTCTGAGCAATGGGCGGAAATAATACTCAGTATTCTTATAATACAACCATAATTGTTAAGAAAATTCAACTTTTACATGTATTATCTCCAAAATCTCCCTAAACTATTAACCATGATGGAGATTATCAAGACAAAACTTTTCATCCAAAATGCAATGAAGTCTTGAGAATCATTGTTTAGAACAACATCTCGGGCTTATTTTATTCACAATAGAACAAAACACTTGGAACATGAACATACCTTAAAGAACTTGAGATTTTGGGATACGGAAAAATAAATATTTAAACAAAAAGTGGAGGTACATGGTCATAATACTACATGCATATAGGAAAAATAAGTGGATAATTGAGATGCAGAAATTTGAGACAACCATTAACAAATGATTATTCAAATTAGAGATTATGGCTCACCAATACAAGTACAAATCATAGGTATGCAATTCTCCTTATTAGCTTGATCAACTAAAGTAAGGCACACAAATACAAAACAGTGAACACACTTACCAACCCACATGTTGGCTTAAGCTCCAATACAATAAGAAATAACATAGAACATAGCTAAAGGTACCAGACAGAGACAAGTAACACAATTCACCTGGGCTTTCATATTCAAACAACAAGAGAAATGAAATACGAATTTCAAAGAAGCATACAATACAATGATAAGCAGTTAAACACGTGTGAAAGCAAGCCAAAGTGATTTAAATTAAACACAATCTATTGATTATATCTCTATTTCTCTTTGATGCATATTCACAAACATATGGTGCTCACAACCTATTTCAACTCCAAACCCATCCAATTCCACACCCACCAACATATCAAAATCGTTGAAAAAAATAAATGAAATAGAAAACGAAACATAAATCTATAGAATCAAGTGAACCTTGTAGCTACAAAAATGAAATCAAAATTAAAGAAACATAAACTTGAGAAAAGAAATAAACAGAGATGAGAGAGAGAGAGAGAGAGAGAGAGAGAGAGAGAGAAACCTATCAGTGAGAGGAAGAAAAGATTGTGATGAATAGAAAGAAAAACTTACTTGTCGATGGAGGTGGTCGTGACTGTAGAGCAACTTGTGACACCAAGGTGGGCTGAGAGGGAGAGAGAGAGCTATGGAGCATGAGCGTGAGCGTCAAGATTGTGATGAACACTGTGTTTTGTACTGAGGAATTTTAATTGCTTTGTTTTGGTTGAGAATTTGAAATTCTGTCAAGTTAGTATATTAAAATGCTTTATAAAAATGATAACATTTCAATTACTTTTAAAATATCCTATCCAAACATATTACATTATAGGAAGGCATTTTAATATCCAAGTTCAAATACTTTACCTAGTTTAATTTTCCCATCCAAACATAGGGTAAGTGTCGCACAAAATTGGAGGGAAATTTGAATTTCTATTCAAATTTCACTTGAATTTGAATTTGAATTTGTGGAGCCATATTTAGAGCCAAAATTTCACTAATTATGATTAGTGAATTTCAGCTATGATTCAACCCACTAATCCAAGATCAAATACAAGATTCTCTACTAAGTGTGCTTAGGTGTCATGAGGCATGTAAAGCATGAAGGACATGCACAAAGTGTGACTCTATGATATGACAATGGGATGTAGCAAGCAAATGCTCACCTCCCCCATTAGGTTGGTCCGAAATTTAATTGGACTGTGCTTCTCTCAATTAAATTAAATTTCTCTCCCAACACACACATCAAATAGTGCACTTAATGCATGTAAAATTACAAAATTACCCCTAATACAAAAAGTAGTCTAGGTACCCTAAAATACAAGGTCTGAAAAATCCTACATTACTAGGATACCCTAAACTTGTGGGTACCCTCCCTACACTATGGAGCCCTAAATACAAGGCCCAAAAAAAATAATAAAACCCTAATCTAATGTGTATAAAGATAAATGGGCTCATACTTAGCCCATAGGCCCAAAATTACCCTAAGGCTCATGATAACCCTATGACCTTCTCCTGCATCCCTGGTGTAACGACCCGCCTCGTCGCTACAATATCACCACTCTAATAACTCAAGAAATTAAATTCTTTTTTTTTCTTTTATGAAAACTCCATAAACTTGCATATGAAAATCATAGTAAATTTGAGTTTCACAAATATATATATATATATATATATATATATATATATATATATATTTCCCCAAGCACGCACCAATGTTTAACCGAATACATGAATATTAATATAGTAGTTCAGTACACATCATACACATAATGCAGATTAAATCAGTTCAAACATATAATTAAATCTGTGATTTACATCCTTAATCCAACAAAAGAAATCATGAACCAACTATGGAGGAGTTGATTAACAAAACATAACTCTCTCCCAAAATAATTCCAACGTCATCACGTCGGCTTGGCGGCTCCTCAACAGAATCTCACTTCTTGCACCGTATTGTTGTCATTCTGCTCCCACGAACAAGGTTCGCAATCATCACAGGTATCAACCACACGATAAAAAATTGTAAGGGTGAATTCATTATAAAAAGAACCAATGCTAAAACCAAATAATCACATTTAGCAAGAAAATATAAGCAAACATCATGAGCTTACACAACATTCATTATTCAACACTCACATTCAACAATTATTCATCAGACACATTCAACAATTATTCATCATCCATCCATGGATCCAATCATGACTGCTCAGAATGATGCATGCACCTTACCTCAACTCTCAGATTTAATACGGTACGTACCGTATCCAATACCAAGGAAATAGCCCTAAGCGCGTCTACACGACACCTCACTTAGGAAACCATGCAGTATTTGTCGAGGCCACCCAGTCGTGCACCGTAACTCCCCCCCCCCCCTCTAGGTGATCAACCTGGGGCCACAAGGAGTTCCCTATCAGGTGACACACCCCCTAGTACAAAGTACATATTGTCACAGTTTATACTACTTCCCATGTCATATGAATTATGAAACATGGGCACCATCAAGTATAATGACCATGGATGAATTAAAGCTCCTAAGCATCCCCTCATAAATGCTTAGATTCTTTAACCACTTTAGTTTCCCACACAAGGGACGTCCGACAAGGTCAATGCACCCTCCCATGGACATACATAACATACGACGTATGAGCGTGGGCACCATCAAGTACAATGACCATGGATGAATTAAAGCTCCTAAGCATCCCCTCGGAAATGCTTAGATTCTTTAACCACTCTATTTTCCCACACAAAGGACATCCGACAAGGCCAATGCACCCCCCCCCCCCGAACATACACAACATGCATTTGTCAATGCATTTCTAACATCATCAACATTCCATTTCAATGACATCACCAATAACCACAACAACCTCATTCCATATTGACATAACCATCAATAACAACATCAATTCATGTTGACATGATCACCATTAACAACGTCATCTCAAATCAATATCATCGTAAATATCAACATCACCACATATCAATTAAAGTCACCAATAGCAACATCAACAATAAGTCGCATTCCACATGTAAATATATTTTTCATGCTTGAGGTTCACACTCTCCAGGTCTTCAAACAACACACATTTAATAAACAATAATGTTATTCATCAACAATAGATATATGGCATCCCATTCGTTAAAAACATAGTTTTTCTTGAAAACCAACATTCACATCAATACCAAATGTATCGCATCCCATTAGTTAAAAACGTAGTTTTCTTGAAAGAAAATCAGCATGCAATAGGGACAGGCAGATATTCTCATAGCTAGGTTCCCTGACCCTAACTATGGTGTCAAAATGTTAAATTTTATAATAACTCCCCTCACCTATCGTGAGCTCCCCGTCGGTTCCTCTTTGCGTCACTTAGAGGTCCCTCTCTCGTTCGCGCTTGTCAGTCCAACACAAGTCTCTATTACGCCAAAACGAAAGGAATTTAATATGGATTTCAAAACCAAGGTCAAAGGTAACATTTGAGGTCAAATACCCCTGTCAAAACATAAAGGGCTGAGGGGTGTTTCGGATTCTACAAATGGAAACATCATTTTGAAATTCCGATCACGCCAATGTGACCGGGGTTCAGTGAATGCCGCAAAAATAACCTCAATGTTATAAAAAGATAACTTTTACAATGTCTCATTCTCTAGGTTTTTTCAAAGAAAGTGTAAAAATACCCTATTACAGTACCCAACACATAAGAGACACTAAGAGGAACTCAAACTAGCTAGGAGAAGGCTTAGAAGTCAAGAATACCTCAGAGAAACTTTGAAATGGAGGATTGAGGGATTTTCTCCATCGAATCTTCGAGGAGGATTCTGAGGATTCCTCTTCGATTAAAGTGTTCCTCTTGGTGTGGGGGTCCAACAACAAGCAACGGCGGCTTATGGCAGCCACCGGTGGTCTTGGGTGGTGAAAAATGAGGTTTTAGGGTTTGGGTGGCATTTTTGGAGAAGAGGAGAGTGAAAATCATGTTTTTCACGCTGAGGACGTATTTATAACTTGCAAATTTCACTTAGCAGGCCTGTCGCGCTAAGCCGAAGTCCACTTCTTGCGCTTAGCGCAAGAATTTAGGCTAAGCGCAGCCCTCTCTACACTAGGGCTTGCTTAGCGCACCTTTGGGCCGCTCAGCGTAATTCCCCTCGGTTGGAATTGGGCTTAGCGCAGCTTTGGGCCACTTAACACAATTCCCCTCGGTTGGAAATGCACTTAGCGCACCATTCTCACTTAGCTGGAGACCAAAATTTATTATTTTCAAAATCCCAACGGTCAGACTGTAGAATCATATCTTAAAGAGATCCGGACAAAATTGTAAGATGATCCAACGATTAACAAAACCAGTATCGTGATTTCACTAAACTAGGTTTTGGTAAAATCTAAAATCTCATAGTTTCAACTTCACTCAACAAAACTCCACATAATTCAATATTCACATCAAGAAATTCACACATGACTAATTCAAGTCATATTTCAAATCATTCAAGTCAAACATATATTAAAACAACAAGCTAAACACAATCAAACATCAATTTATAATTAATAACATCTCAGGGTGTTACACCTGGCCCAATCTTCCTAGAGTCTCTTAGCCATGGCTTTGGTGATGGCTCCCCTCCTTGGGAGGATTGCATCATCCCCTCCCTCTTGAAAAGGATTTGTCCTCAAATTTGCAGACCCCTTGTCATCTAAATCAACTACCTTGCAAAAGGAACCAAATCAGTAAGGTTAAAGGTGTTGCTAACTCCATACTCCTCTAAGAGGTCTAGCCTATAAGCATTGTTGTTGATCCTCTCCAAGACCTGAAAAGGGTCATCACCTCTGGAGCTAAGATGAAGCCAAACCCAATCCCTTTCATTAAGCACCAACTCCTTCCTTCCTCTATTGTCTTTAATTGCATACACCTTTATTTGGTTCTCTATTTGGTTCCTAACCCTCTCATGTAATTTCGTCACAAACTCTTACCTAGATACCCCTTCTTTATGTATAAAAGAAGTGTCAAGTGGAAGGGTAATTAGGTTCAAAGGTGTGAGAGGATTGAACCCATAGACAACCTCAAAAGGTGGCTGCCTAGTAGTTCTATGAACCCCCCTGTTATAGGCAAACTCCACATGAGGAAGGTACTCATCCCAAGACTTGTGATTACCTTTTAGGAGAGCCTTTATCAATATAGATAGAGATATATTCACTACCTCTGTCTGCCCATCAATTTGTGGGTGACAAGTGGTGTAGAAAAAGAGCTTAATTCCTAGCTTAGCCCATAAAGTTTTCCAAAAATGGCTAAGGAACTTAGCATCTCTATCAGACACAACAGTCTTAAGTAAACCATGAAGCCTCACAACTTCTCTAAAAAAGAGTCTTGAGATGTGTCTAGCATCATCTACCTTGTGGCATGGTATGAAATGTGCCATCTCAAAAAACCTATCCACCACCACAAAGATAGAGTCTACACCCTTATGGGTCCTAGGAAGCCCAAGGACAAAGTCCATGTGAATTCCACATTCTTATTCACCAATTCATTGAGTGGTGAAGCTAGTGTAGAGAAATTAGGAGCAAACCTTCTATAGAAACTTGTCAACCCATGGAAGCTCCTAATATCTCCTACATTTTTTTGGGGTAGGCCACTTTTGGATGGCCTTGATTTTCTCAGGGTCCACATGGACCCCATTTTTGCTAAACACAAAACCTAAGAAGACTACATTATCGACACAAAAGGTGCATTTATCTATATTAGCAAAGAAAGTGTGTTTCCTAAGAACCAAAAGAACTCGCCTTAGATGTCCTAAGTGATCATCTAGGTCCCTACTATAGACTAAGATATCATCGAAATAAACAACTACAAACCTATGAACTCCCTTAGGACATGATTCATTAGCCTTATAAAGGTGATTAGTGCATTAGTGAGCACAAAAGGCATCACTAGCCACTCATACAACCCAAACTTGGTCTTGAAAGCGGTTTTCCACTCATCATCTTTTCTCATCCTTATTTCATGATAACCACTTT
Organism: Glycine soja; assembly: GCF_004193775.1. Classification (NCBI taxonomy): domain Eukaryota; kingdom Viridiplantae; phylum Streptophyta; class Magnoliopsida; order Fabales; family Fabaceae; genus Glycine; species Glycine soja. The sequence continues at coordinate 36,041,277 of NC_041019.1, forward strand.
TAAGATCAATTTGGGAAAATCTGTTTGCACCATGCAACTCATCAAGAATATCATCAAGCCTAGGAATGAGGTGTCTATACTTCATAGTTATGTTGTTGATGGCCCTACAATCTGTATACATTCTTCACTTACCATCCTTCTTGGGCACCAACAACATAAGCACAACACAAGGACTTAGGCTCTCTTGGATCCAACCGTTCTCCAATAATTCCTTAACTTGGGATTCAATCTCCTTGGTGTCTTGAGGATTAGTCCTATAAGTTGGCCTATTAGGAAGGCTTGCTTCTAGGACTACGTCTATTTGGTGTTCTATTCCCTTAAGAGGAGGTAACCCAAGGGGCATGTCTTTGGAAAATACATCACCAAATTATTGTAAGAGTTCTTGGACCTTTGGGGGAATGGTATCAAGTGTGGGAACTATGGTACTGCTAAGGGAAGTCTCCCTTGAGAGGAGAAGGTAGAAAGATTGCTTGAGAAGAAGCGCTCTCTTAATATCTTCTTTTGTTGCAAAATGACTCTCCTTCTTTACAAATTTCTTAGAGGAACACCTTGCCTTTTTTCCCTTCTCCTTGACCTTTGGAGCTAAGACATTACTATCCTTTTTTTTCTTTTGTTTATCTAACTTTTCCTCATCCCTCTTGTCTTTCATTGTAAGTTTATCCTTAACTACTTGTGAAGGTGTTTGAGAATGCAACACAAATTTAGTGCCAATATGGGTGAGGGTAATCTCATTAGTTAGGTCATTGTAAATGATCTTCTTATCAAATTGTCATGGCCGTCCTAAGAGAATATGCCCTGCCTCCATGGGAACTATATCATAAATGACTTCATCCTTATATGTCCCAATGGAGAAAGGTACCTTCACTTGTTGGTTAGCTATCATTTCCCCTTGCTTATTGAGCCATTGAAGTTTATAAGGTTTTGGGTGGGGAATGATAGTTAGGTTCAACTTGGAAACTAATCTTGTACTACAACAATTACAGCAAGATCCACTCCTCACAATGAAAGAACAAGATTTATCTAAAATTTTGCATCTTGTATGAAAAATGTTCTCTCTTTAGGAATGGGATAGATCATAAGATTGACCTCCAAGGAGCCTTTTAACCATTTGGAGATCACCTTTTTCATGGGGGTAGACTTCCTCACTAGACTCTTCACCCCCTTGCTTCATCTTCACACTTACACTAGTCTCCTCTTAACTACTATAAATGTCTTGACCCCTCATAATCATGGTTTTCTTTGTGGGGGCATTGAGAGGAAATGTGAACTCTCCCAAGACATTTAAAGCATTTAATGTTACTAGTCCTTGCTTGGGAACTAGTCTTAGGGGTGAGTTTCTCTATGGTCTTGCCCTTATCTTCCTTGGGTTTTGAAGGTGCATCCCCAAAATTCCTTGGGCTTGGTCCATCCTTGGATAAGAGTGAAAGCCACAAGATTTAGCTCATCTAGGTCCCTATATGGAAGGAGTTTAACCTTGTCTTTCACTTCTATATTAAGCCCACTAAGGAACCTAGCTATGCTTGTTCTTTCCTCCTCCCTAAGTCTAGCTCTTAAAAGGAGTAGATCCATTTGTTGTCTATATTCTTCGACACTCATACTCCCTTGTCTGAGCCTTTGTAGCTTGTCCATAAGCTCCCTTTCATAGTAGAAGGAAATGTGCCTCTTCCTAAGGGCACTCTTAAGATCATTCCAATACTCTACTGGAGGATCCCCATGAATCATTCTTTCCCTAACAAGGGAAGTCCAACAATAGAGGGCATATCCTTGGAAGCTAAGGGTAGCCAGTGGAACTTTTCTCTCTTCACTAATATGATGGCAAGCAAAGAGTTGTTCAACCTTCATTTCCCAATCTAGATAGGCCACAACATTATCTTTTTCATGGAAATATGGGAGGCTAATGCTAACCTTTTGAGACCTTCTATCCTTTTCTCTTCTTTGGGAGTAAGGTCTAGTATGGGACCTATGCCTCCCACCATAGTAGTCACTTAACTCTTCACTCAAACTGTTACGAGACTCATGACTATCATAGGAAGCATTTCTTCCTCTTCTTAATTCTTTCATTAATTTTCTTCTTTCTTTCTCTCTTATTTTCTCTCTTTTATCTTGACATATTTCTTTCATTCTTTTTTTTCCTTTTTCTTTTCTCTCTTGTTTTTCTTTCCACAATTTAAGGGATCTCAACTCATCTAATATCCTATACAAGGGGTCCATAGGAGTAGAACCCTCACCATTAACACTAGATGAAGAATGAAGACTAGTGTTGGTTCCTAAGTTGTGGTTCTTTCTTGTTGGGGGTTTGAAAACATAAGGTAAAAGAAACTATGGTGGAAACTAGCCAAAATAAACACTCAAAAAGGTGCGAAAGATAAGGTAAAAACTAGTTGATAAAATGCAAGCTATCTAGGCAGTTCGACAGTGGAAGGTAAAGGAAATTTAAAGCAAGCTAGACAGATTCCAATGTCAAGGCTTGGATGACCCTTTGGAGATCCCAACTGGCTCTTCACTTATCCTACACGGTTTACACTAAGCTATTACACACAAATAGAAGTTTGGGTTGTCTCTTGGAGACTCCCCATACACCCCTGAAGAATGTCCAAATATAAGGAATTGCAATAGAAAAAATTCAGCACTCAATTGTTTTATTATAACAAAATTAACAGAGCAATCAAGCTCTTCAAATTTGTCTTCAATTCTTGTTTGTTTTCTCAAGTTTTTCACTTAAAATTTGGTGAGGCGTTGGTTGCTTCAAGTCCAATGGTGCTCCTAGGATGGTTAACCTCCAAGACTCAAAAATCTTCCTTCAAGCAATGCATCAATTTCCTCTTCCAATCATTATTGTAGGTAGCACTTAAACACAAAAAAAAAAAAAAAAGACAAGCAAGAAACCAAAAGATGAAATGAAAGCTAAACCAAAAGGAAATTTAACATGACATTAATTCAATGAGATTCATGGAAAAATAAAGCAAAAGGACAGCACCACAAGCCAAGGTGGAACACAAAGGAAGTCCTAGAATGGCACTAGATTAGATTGACAAATTAAAAACAAGACTCAAAGCAAAATTCTAGTTATTTCAATTTGGAAACACATATAAAAGATGAACTCCAGGAACTCAAATAGGCTTGTAATACAATTCAAAATAATGAACAATTTTCAAGCAAATCAAGCATAAACATTTTTCTGATTTTTTTTTTTTTTTGCTATTCTGGATGTGTATTTTGACGTTAATCGTTATCACCTTTTCTCGCTCATTTCTTTTTCGTTTTTGTTCATTTTTTTTCCATTGTTTTTGTCCAAATGTATATTTTATTCAATTAAAAATTAAGCTCTAAACTCAAAGTATTCAAGTCATAGAGGAGTTAAGAAGGCAGTATGCTAGAACTGACAGCAACCAGAATTTCAACCTAGAAATCAAGAGTAGTGTTTATGTTGCTTAAGTCTTAGATAGTTACAATTTGTGTTTTCTTATGCTCAATTTTATTGAATGACACAATTCAAGAATTTTCATTCACAAATCCAGACACAACTCAACACCATAACTCAATTTCTTGATATGCATCATATAGGAAACTTAGAAAACAAGAAAAGTTCAACAACAAAACTATAGGAATTGATTTAAAACATGTTATGAACTAAATAACATGTATGAATTAGACCCAAAATTCAAATTATAGGCAAAAATTGCAAGAATATATGAACAAATGTATCTAGAATTCAATCAACAAATCAAAATTCAGCACAAACTTAGAACATAATGTGATAATTATTATGACTAAACATGACTCTAAGACAATATGAATGAAGTGATTTACACTTAGATTTTTGTGTTTTCTTATCTAATCAATATTTTGCAAGAAAATTGAGATCTAAAGGTTCAGCACAAGAAGATTATGACTGAAAAATGATAGAACCTAAAATCAACACAAAAACATGTTTCAAGAGTAGATCTATAAAATTTGAACCATAGAAATGCAAGAACAAGTGTAGATCTAAGATTTAATCGGTTTATTTTTTTGAATATACTATAAGCATCACCAAACCACAAGACAATGGAGGAAATACATGGAGAAGACAATGAAGAACAAGGAATTAAAGTGAATTGACCGAACAAAAGATAGAGGAAGCAAAAGAGCATCACCTAGATGAAGATGCTCTGATGCCACATAATGTGGTTCCATGTAGAGCTTGTAGGCCTTGGATCTTTTTCATCTATGGAGTCCTTTGATTCTTGAAGATCAATGGCAGCGGAATGGAAAAGGAGGAAAAGTGATTGGAGACGCCACTTCAAGGAGAAGATGGGTCAAGAACAAGCTCACCACCATAGGAAGCCATGGATAAGAGCTTAAAGGTAGAAGAATATGAGTGGAGGGAGAGGGGGAGAGGGGAATGAAATTTTGAGAGAGAGAACAGGTATGATGAGGTCTGAAATTTGACGTCTAATTTCTCAAATGATCAAAATTGCAAAATGCACACACAAGGCTCTATTTATAGCCTAAGTGTACACAAAATTAGAGGAAAATTTGAATTTGAATTTATGTCTTTGAGGCATATTAGAAACATTGAGATGAGGAACAATTTTCTTATTGTTTAGTGATCAATTTGTTTGTTTGCAAACTGGTCTACAAACTCAAACCTGTGACGATGAAGCTTCGACGGCAAGTTCTGGATTTGGTTCTAATGAGAAAACTATCAAGGTAGTTTTTGAACAAATGAAGGTGAGGTATAACAAGGCTTGTATATTTTTATGTTTGGATTAATTGAAAGGAAAAGAATTGAATAATATTAATTATTATTGGTAAAGCCTCAATTTGATTCTTCAAAGTTAGACACACAACCACATTAGTTCTCAGGAATTCTTGTCTTAAGGGACTAATTGCTTAATAAAATCTTTGGAGGACAGTTACAATGATGTTCTAGATCTTTGAAGAACTAGTTTAGTGATGAAATTTTTCAGAGGACTTATGTGGTGATGCATGTAACTTTGGACAACTAGTTTGAAGGTTCACTTTCATGTTTTTAGTTCCTTATTGTACTCTGTTTTGCTTGTTATTAGAATATTAGGATCCTATCTAATTTCTAACAAATTTCAGCTTATACTTGGTTCAGATTTAGTGTGTCTTCCATTAAATTCGTGTTAGGAAAAATTATGTATGAGCACTTATAGGAAAAGAGATGAATTTTCATAAATTAAAATCATTTGATACACTTGATTTTTGCATAAGTTCTTTCGCCTAACTTCCCAAAAAATGAGTTGCATACATTGGTTTTGTCTCATGAGAGAGTTCAATTCATTATATCTTTTTTTTTACTCTTATACAAGTACCTAAGGAGAATTTTATGACCTAAATATATTGTTTTTTTATAATTAATATGAATCCACGAGTGAGGAATTTAGCAGTGAACGTAAAACTTATGCAAAGAGGTTTTAAGGTGACACAAATCAAAGAGAATAGGTAGGACAAACTCACCAGGTAACCCCGAAATACAGTTTGAATTTTGATGGCTGCAACAGATTCTTTAATCTCCATTTGGCATTGGTATGTGGATTGTGGAGCACCATTCTTACTCAGTGTATGTAGCATAATGGTAGAAATTATGGTAGGCATAATTTTTAAGTTTAAGGTAGTTATTATTATAATTAATAAACTTATCATGAGGAATTACAATTACCTGTTAATTCTAGGGAGTACTTTATTGGAGCACAGGTACTATTTTCTTTTAAAAAGAATGTTTAAGAAGAAAATGCATGTGAAAAAGATAAAAATAAAATATTAATTTTATTGGATGTCTTTTAAAAGATAATTTACATTAATATTGTATATAAATTATGAAGGTCCTTTAATGAATAATATGACAGGGTAAAGTGATCAAATTTCATTATAAATATGTAAATAATAAATTTAAACACTACTAGAGTCTAATATGCAAGTATAATGTAAAGAACTTTCACATTTTTATGTCATAGTAAGAACGTTGATTTTTACAATAGTAGTTTTAAAAATGATATTACTGATGTTTTTTAATTTATTGATTATGTAACTTTTTTTATATTGACAATATATAAAAATAAAATACATGCTATATTTCATGTATAATTGCTTGCACTTTATTTTTTATATTAATGAAAATGATGCTTCTTTGTTTGCATTTGGAACTGAATTATTTAAGACATTCCGCTATTTATTTGGCTTCTAACTTAGTATATGATTAGCATGTTTCTTCAAACATGAACATTTTATTAACCATATATCATTGAATATCATGTAGGGATGTATCTTCAAATTTTATTAACCACTTAATAAATGATAGTTTTCCTATTGATTTGTTGGTTTAGGACACTTGACAAATATTGATTGGCCTCAACCATATCCCTGGTGTCTCTTCTCTTGTTGAACTTCAACATGTTCATTCACTAGCTGGTTGCTGTGATTAATTGGTAATAATATAAGGAGGAAATTTTTTTATGTTGAATGTGAAAGTTGAAGGGTCTCATTGTTTATGATATCGGAAAAAAAGTGGCAATGGTCGTGAAGAAGGCTAGTGCAAAGGGTCAGATCATGATGATATTTGGTTTGTTGGTGTTGTTCATTTTCCTCTTTATTTTGGTTTTCTTCTCTTAGTCATTGAGACAAACCTTTGTCAATGCTCTATTTGTACATGGAAAAAGATCTAAAGCCTTTGTGAAGATACAAGATTATTGGGAGATTCAATGTTTAAAAAATGAATGGAAGCCTCTTTGGTTTGTCAAAGGCAATAAATTTTTTTGATTATGATTAAAAGAGAAGTGATATACTTGGAAATATCATAAGTGGATTTTGTTTTATAATAATATTAATAATAATTTGGAAACATAAAGCATCTCAACAGATAACGAGTAATGTAAGTTTTTTATTATGTGACTTTTACTTACGATTAAAGCCTATGAGAGACGGAGAAGAGATTGAAGTCTCCACTTGTACTGTCTTCATGTGATTCCATTTTCTCCCTCCACGAATATTATTTCGCAAATCAAAACGGTGAAAGTGTGCACAATTGAATTGTGAACAACATATCCAAATTGAATGAAAATCCAATGGTTAACGAAACCGGGATTGTAGTTTTACTGAGACCGTTATGGGTTTCTGCGGGAAAAGAGAAAGGTACGGTGCGAAGGGTATTTCTCCTAGCTCCGACATGTTATTATAATTCCCAACTGTGAGAATGGTCAGAATTTGGTTTCGAACGTGGCAATCAAATTTCACGACGATCCAACGGTGAATAAGTCCCAGATCGTCGTTTTTCTGAGACAAGTTTGGTGGGCTACGGGAAAAGAAAGGGTTTTGAGAGGAGAATGAGAAAAATGAAAAAATGAGGAAAAGAAAAGGCACCGTCAGTGTGAAAAACTAACCTAACACTATTTATAGCTAAGTTTACTCTATTTATTTATTTATTATTTTATAAAAAAAACAAACTTTATTTTATTCTCTATCAAACAAATAAATAAAATACCCTTTTTATTTTCTCTTAAATCACTATTTTAATTAATAATTATATCTTCTTATTTATTTTATTTATAAAATCTCATCATTTTTTTAAAACTCTATTTATTTATAAATAAAAATCCTTTTTAATCTAGTTTATGAAAATTGGGATGTTACACTTCACTCCCAGGACTTTCAGCCTAGAGTGTGCCAAATGTAGGTGACCCAACGATGGATCTAGAATAGACTCTAGTACCATTTTAGAAAGTGGGTTATAGGCCTAACTCAATCATACAAAATCGGTTTATAAGGTGAAGTTTGTCCCACACTTATATATTTTAGTTTGATTTTATCTTTAGTCGATGTTGGACTAAATCACCACCTAAAGAGGCCACAAGTAAGGTAGGCTAAGGGGTATCCACAATTAGGAGGGCTTTTCCAACAAAAATGAAATGCAACAAAATTAGTACTGTTTACAAACATAAATGTTAGAGAAATATTTTGTTAAAAATAATTTTCTATATTTTCTTATCTTTATATTTTAATATAATATACCCTTAATAAAAATATTAATTAATGCAAGATCAGTTAAAATATTTATGAGTAATTATTAAATAAGAATATTTCTGTCAGTTCAGTGAAAATACTTTCTTAATTTTGTAAAGTAATTAATATTTGCAATAATTATATATGGTCAGAAGTCGAAACAATTAATATTTGATTAAATATTAATCATGCTGTTTTGATTTCGTTTCAATAGAGCTTTTTGGGAGTACCCAAAAAAAGCTCCTTAGTTGTGTATTGTAGCTATGGCGGGAAAATTTTAACCACATAATGACATTTGGCAGGGGGAGAGAGAGAGAGAGGAGGGGAAAACTTCTAATATATAGTAATAGATAGATAATAGATATCATTGCTAGCATCTTTTTCTGCCCTGGCCCAACCTCTATGGCCAATGACCAATCACAGGTTTCTGTTCTTGCATTAGAGCTCACTCTGTTAGCATTTCAGAGCTCACAAATGTCTGCTTTTTTTTCTCCTTTTTGGGGTTTTTTTCTTCCTTAATATTCAACTGTTCACATTTTCATAATTTTTGTCTAATGTGTTTTCTGTTTTTTTACCCTGATAATTTGACCATCATCTTTCATATTTTGACTTCATTCTATATTCTTATTGCTCCTTGATTGATGGTGATTCTGAGTGTAAACTGTGACTTATTTATCATGAATTTATTTAATTTTGGGTATATTATTTCTGAGTATTTGTATTTTGTATGTGCAGTATAAATTATTTAGTTTGTATTATAATATGACCAGTCCCTTTGTTGTACCACTATCCGAGATTAATAACTATGATGCTGGGTATTTATGTAAATAACCATGGTATTTTTTTGATGTAAATATTTCTTTTGATATTGCAATGGTAAAACTAAAGTAATGTTGATACTGAATTAGAGCTGTATCATAGGGGTATAAATCTGTTACAAGGCTGCAATCCAAGAAAATAAATAAATAAATAAAACAGAACTAGAGAGCCCCTTTTCTGAGGAAGAACTAGCTTGTTCATTCAGCCTATTCAATACCAATTTTTTGATACCCCCATTATATAATCCTTCTATATCCTCCCTCTCCCTCCTTTCTGGCCTTTGATTTTTCTTTTCTATGTATTTATCTATTTTTTCATGGCAGAATGAAAAAAATACTTAAACTTTGTTATGGTTTTTGTGCAGACGAAGCTGGTCATACATGAGGGCTTTGTAATATGGAGATAGATATCCATTGTTTTGTGTAGGTCCTGTCAAAAGATTAGGAAAAATTATATTGGTTGGCATTATTGCTTACTTCATTCGTTTCATAGGTCTTGTATATTACCACTGTTTTTAGAGTATTTTCTTTGGTAAGAGACGAATATAGAGGCATGTGTACAGGATCGTCTCTTCTTTCCTTGTAATTTTCCTTTTTTTTTTTTTTGTCTCGTTCTCTCTGCCCTTGTGCAGAGGAACACTTTATTTTTTGTTCTACTAGATTAGTGAATGTATTATTAGTCTGTTAGATAATTGGGATAGGAGTAATTTTTATGAGCAAAAGCCAATTCAAAGTTTTGTGAATACAAAATTTCTGGTGTATGCATCTGCCATTGGTGTCTGCAAATATTTTTAAATCAGTGATGGAGAAAACAACCACGTTCACTTGTTCCATATCACCTTATCTTATTCCTTGTGTATCAAGAAACAATTTTTTTTAGTGTAAAAGCAGGTAACTAGTTGGAACCATTGGGAGGGATGGAGATGTGAAATTATTCTTGGTAAGGTTTATTTGTTTAATCCTTTCACAGAAGGAGCCAGTAACTTTTTCGACTTTATTTTTTTAGTCTCAGCGGAGCTGGTGCTTTTTATTCCTATATTGTTGGGGGGTTGGAGTTTTGCCTGATGAAATGCTTATATTTTTGTAGTAGCAGATGATATGGTACAGTGCATTTTTATTTGTGACGGATTTGTATGTTATATTTAGGTATTACATCTGCATCTGCAAGAGGAGAATAATGGTGTAGCTGAGGGGAGGGCTTGTTTAGAAAATTTGATCCTTAAAAAGTTTAATATAAAACTTGTCATTTTTTATTATATTTTTTTTAACATTGACTATAAATTATTGATAGTTTTTTTTGGGTTATTTCTAATACTTATTCAATCTAAATTTTTATTATAGTTAATTTGAAAAAAGTATAGTTAATTTCAAAAAATGAGTAATTCTAATTTTAAGTCACTTTTAGTAATAATACAGTTGTGAGTATTTGTAATGTTTTAAAAGCAATGCATGTATTTGAGTTTTTGATGAAATTTAATAGTTTTATTGATGTATGAATTTTATGTTTGTATACGCAATGAAGGGTTAAGATGAAAAGTGAGTTATTCATTAGAAATTTATAATCATTTGATTATATATAAAAAAATGAAGGGAGAAGATGAAAACCAACTTTTTAAAAGTAACTCTTGATATTACTTGATCTCTCATATTATTCATAATTATTTTAAAAAATTTCATTTAAGAAAATATCTAATTAATTAATCATATAATTTTTTTACACTAATAATATTTAAAAATTAAACTTCAACTTTAATTCTAACTTTTTTGTCTAGTGTGATTAATCAGCTTGATCCTAAAATTAATGTTTTTGTCATTTCTGTGTTACATTTCTTTTCAACCTTTTTAGTAAAAATAATTGATTTAATTTCTGTCCGCACAATTTTTCTTCATTTTAATTTTATCGTCTGTTGATATCAGAAAATTATTTATCATAAGAGATCAATAGGTATTCTATATGGGCGTAAAAGTTTTTACTTGAAATAATTTTTCATTCACCTAAAAAAAAAAAAAGAAATCATTCTTAATGAGTAATGAGTAGCCCCATTTCTGAAAAAATCACAAGTCCATGCTTATATGCCACTTGAGGTTTTAATAAAAATTGATTTTGCAGTATAAGTACATCGTCAATCTACTCACTGCCATCGTTAATGTACCACTTAGAATCGTCCTTCTACTCCAACATACATATAAATGAAAAAAAACATATATAAAATACGGAATCTAATTAAATCAATTTTATTCAATAAAATCGTAAATCAGTCCACGTGGGTAATGTTCACATTCGCTTCACTTGTTACCAAATAAAATTTCTTAGAAATATTTATGACTTAAAACAAGACTGTTCAAGTTTATCAAATAAAGTAAAATGACATGTTTGATACGTCATGCAATTAAAATAAAAACTCTTGTTCCAATGTCACATCCTATCAAAATATTGTGTCTCGGAGTCCTCCATCACAAGGTTTCTTAAAGTAATTCACCTAGCCATTTACTCTCACAAACACAAGGTTTAAGATCATCACATGATCCAAACATAAACAACACATGAGGAGTGAATTATCACATTTTTAAACAGGTAGAGATAAACGAAGACACACACATATATAGTAAAAATATCACAAGCTTAACTTAACATAATTCACATCATTTTACCAATCATTGTGTAACATCACTTGTCATAAGGATTTAATCACAAAATCATATTCTATACCTTCACATTAATCACATGTTCATAACAAAACATCTCAAGTACAACACAACATCTCTCACACACAATTCATTATCCACCATCACGTAGCAAGTCACAATGATCATTACACAGACGTTATGCAACATATATACTAAGACTCAATCCTATATTGAATGTGGTATCTTGTCAGTGAAAAATAACACTAGGGCACCTAGGAGTACATAATAAAATACACCACACAATGGGTAAGCAGGTCACTCTTATTAAAAGAAATCATAAGGTGATCAATTAGGGTTATTCTGTTTAGCGTGAATGCTCTAACCATATGAGATCAACATAGATTTAAAGGAGCACTCAAACCGAGTGTATTTACCCTCAAGGCCTAGACTCTGAAGAATCCATTAGGGTCTCATTTTTCTTATTCAAGTCCAATCCCTAAAACTTTTACATGCAGCCACTGCACATGAATTATACAATACCTATGACTTCACACTTATTTTCAAACGTATTTAATACAATACGTTACAATTTAACACCTCAGGTTCCTAACTTTGAATCCTACACTTTCCTTTTAACACCTCATGCATTGCTCTATAATTTAACAACTCTGGTTCCTAACTTGAAATCCTACACTTTTCTTTTAGCGACCGTGATTGTTTCTCTGATTACATGTTTCTGTGGCTTTCAGCGAAGTGACAACACACTCTAAATCAAAATTATGTACTTCTCAACACATCTTCCTGAACAGTGAATATAACTAGAGAGATAAATTTAGTTAATCTTTTAATAAAAGCTGTAATAAAAATGGAAATAAATCAGGCGTAAGATGCAGAGCTAAAAACAAGGCAGATTTCTTAACAAACTTAGTGCAATAAATCCTTATATAAATGCCTACCTACTAGGAAAGCCATAGCAAAAGCAGAAAAAAAGCACACACTTAACATTTTTTGTCGATTTGGGTTAAGAAAACGAAGAAAAATCAGATAAGTTTCTCACAATTTTGTCATCAGATTCTTCTAATAAATAATGACATGTTGATTTTTTTAATTAAAACTTTGAAACATATATCTAATAAAAATCATTGGTTATACTAAAAAGAACATCCATTCATGTGAAGCTAATCTCTGTACTATAATAAAAACTGTGAAAGATTTGATCATGTGCTTCATATCAATTTGATAATGAAAAATGGAATTAATTTGAAGCTGTCTGAAAAAGTTAAAGCCAAGTCTGCTCTAGTGAACCTGGTGAGTCCAAATAATCATTTCTCTAGCAACAAATGCTACAACTGTTTACAATGATCTTTTTCTTCAAATTACCCTCTAGAATCTCGTCCACAAGGCTCAAAATATTTTTTATTTATTTTGATCCGCCAAAGGAACTTGTATAAGGAATAACAACATAAATACAAGGTCGTGCACCAACAAGGAATAATGGACTCACACGGTTTCTGTGTATCTATACCAGCAGCACAAATACAGTTTAACCATGAAACCCAACCATCATCTGCTGTTGACCCTTCGTGCGTATATTTCTAAGTGTAAAGCAAATAAGCAAGCTATACAAAAAAGCCAACCCTTACCAACTCCTTCAACATTCACGTAAGTCCTGTATCATCATATCAATCGATCTCCTTTCCTTCACAAAGAGATCGAAACAATCATAACGTTAAACAATTCAAACAAGCCCTGGGATTCATCTCCCATTCACAATAAGAGAATTTTCTTCCTTTCCCTTTCGCATTAATCCATGCCCAAGCTCTATGTTTTGCCAGATCCCATGCGGCCACACAACACAGCTTCCCAATTCCCATTGGCCCCTCTAAAAATAACATTGTTTGTTTGGGAGGGTACCTGCAGCCCCATTCAATAGTAACATTTTCTCCCAACTGAATCAGACAACTCACAGAGAAAAAGCATATGCGACACCAATTATTTACCCAATATCCCATTTCAGCCACCAGGGCATTCGGATTACAAGAATTGTTGAATAACCTGCTATACTTGTCAGCCAAAGCCCAAAAACTGTATCACCATTCCGGTTGTCCAGCCAGAATTTAGCATCCCTACAACTCCCTAGCCTCCAATATTCTACGTTTGAAAGTTGGATCCTCGCCACCTCATACTTTTGCCAAATCTCTCCACCAAAGGGAGGCTTTCTTCACAACATCTGAATTTCCCAATCCCCTTCAGCCCCCATACTTTGATTTAAAAACATTGCACCAAAGAATCCCGTCATGGTTTTAAATTGAAGTTGTGGTCTGCCAGAAAACCTTTACATTGCGAAAAAAATGCGATTGATATGGCCGCAAGTACGGCTGTTCTCCGCTATTTAAAACCATGACTACCATCATCCTTAATTATTTTCCTCATTTTCATTTCGCAAGCAATTCCATGAACATTGCAACATCCTTTACTCCTAGTCCTCCCTTCTCTTACTCAAGAAATTTTTTTTTTCCATTTGATCCAAGAGATATGCTTTCCCTCCTCCACACCTTTACACCTTAACACAGAAACAAAGCTCAAAAGTTGATAGGTTAAAACCGCCCAGTAGCTTTCAACTAAGAGAAGTAACTCCAAGGACATGAATACGAGTGATTAACAACTATTTTGAAACGTACGTATAAATTGGATTAAAAGTAAACAGCCGTGAAAAGAGAGAACAAATTTTTAAATGTCATTAATTAGCACATATATTTAAATATGAGATGCAATTTTACTAAAATAGAGACTAAAAAAAGGAAGGAAAGTTGATTTTACAAAAATGTCCGCACATCTACTTTATATATATATATATATATATATTTATAAAGATCTTCACGTGAAGCCAATATTTGTACTGATAAAATGTTGAAAGACTTGATCATGTACCGGATATTAATTTCATTGTCAATAATGGCTTGAAGACTTTGTAAATTGTTAAAGCCAACTCTGCCCGAGTGAACCCAGTGAATCAAAGATAATCAAGTTCTCTAGCAACAAATGGTTCAACTGTTTACAATGAACTTTTTTATTCAAGTTACATTCTGAGACTCTGAACTGATCCTCAAAGATCAAAAGTTGATTCTCTAAAAATGCCTAGAAGTTTTCAACTAAAAGAAGTATCTCCAAGGATGTGGATACAAGTTATTAACAACTATTTCGAAAGTGCAAATTAGGTTATGAGAGCCTTCTTTTAGGGTTCTCAAAGCGTATTAGAGGCTTCTTTTCAATGGCTACTAGATGTAGTTAAGTCTTTACAGAACTGAGTGAATGAACTGACAATATTAGAAAATTACAGGACACAAGAAATACCTCCATTATTATCAGTTAATGGTACAAGAGTCTTCAAGTGCACATGCAGTGCATACAATAATCAAAATCAAGACAAGCACAAAACATGCAAAAAGTGCACAAACATATACAATGAAAAAAAAACATTAAAAAATCCAAAAACAGCCTGTACCGTGAACAGGTGTTCTCGCTCTCCAAACCTCCAAACAGCGATTCAAGCAAGCAATTGATTGGTAGTGGCGGATGAACCTGATTTCAGAATTGATTGGTATCAACAAAGCAAAAATCGTCGGGAAGAAACAATGATCTGCAAGTCTCCTTCTCCAGGTCAACAGAAATAATTACGATTTCAGAATGAATGGTTTCTTTTCCCTTAATAACAACCCAATTAAGGGTTCCACTCAGATACACTCCACCAACTTTAGGTAAAGTCCAAAGAACAGGAAAACCTTTAAGGTTTCTCCAACTACTGTCACCTGCGCTATAAACTTTCATCTCAGTCTTTTGAGATACGTCAAGTGAAAGCATAGTCAATGCAATTGCTACAATCTTGTATTTGTCACTTGACGGATCATAGCCAAACCCAAACATTGTTCTACGACCAATGCCCGGGGAAAAAGACAGCGTTGGCGATTCTCTGGATATCACCCTTGTCGCCTTGTTCCAAAAACAAACACGGTATCCTTCTGGTATTTCGCTAACCCCACAGTGCAACCCATTACATGAACCGACCAGATGGTAACCTGGCATGTTTGCGAAATTGAACAAGAACGTTTCAATTTGTGGGGAATGGAATAACGAACTTACATCACACGATTCCATGTGGATTTCAGGGATGGATCCGAGGCAGACATTTTTCATCAGTTGAAGGTGTTCCAAATCGTCCTTCGCAGCAGATTTGCTAAGGTGCAATTTGATGAAATAGGGATCTGACATCAGGGAGTTCCATCCTTTGCACACACACTTGAATTGGATCAAAGGTTTCACGGGAAGACGAGACAAGATTTCCTTGATGAGTTCGTCACAGAGGAGTGGCGACCATGGTTTCTTCTCTGATCGCATGTTTCTGTGGTTTTCAGTGAAGAGTCCACATATATGTCCCAATGTTGCTAGGGTTTAACCCTTCAATAAATGAATATATTTTATTTCAGAGATAAATTTATTTAATCTTTTAATAAAAGTTGTAATAAAATTGGAAATAAATCAGGCGAAAGATGCAGGAGATAAAAACAACGCAGATTTCTGGACAAATTTAGTGGAATAAATCCTCAGTTAAATACACATAACATTTTTTTGTCCATTTGGATTAAGAGAAATAAGAAAAATTAGATATGTTTCTTACAACTTTTGTCATCAGACTCTTCAACATATTTTAAAATTTTACGAGATATATTTAAGAAAAAGAAAAAAGAAAAGTTAGATATGTTTCTCACTATTTATGGGCCTGTGCTCTGCATAGTATTTAGTTTGGGAAAATAATTATATTTATTTTATATCATATCCATTTTAATAACTAAAGAATAATGTTTTTTTATAATTACTAAAAACTATTATTTGAGTATATAATAATTTAAGAATATAATATATTTTATAACTACTACGTAAAAATAGTTTTGTAAATTGAATTAATAGAGTAGATGGAAAAAATTGCGTAACAGTGATGAAATTTTGCAATTTTTTTACTAAATTACATAAAAGTTTTACAATAAGAAATTTTTCAGTAAAAAAAATTATAATGTTTTTAAACTATTATGACAATGAAGTAAAAAAACTATAAACAAATAATAAATAAAATGCTCTCCAAATTTAAATGGAATGAAAAAAATAGAAACAAGAATTTAAATTTGCTGATAAAAAAATCTTCAATAAATCTTTAGTTAGGCGAGAAGAGACAAAATATTGGGAAAAATTTTCATATTAAAATTATTATGATAATAAACTAGAGAAAGGTTCGACAATTAAAATGAAATATATATATATATATATATATATATATATATATATATATATATATCTTAGCAATTCAAATATCAATATACTTTCACGCAAAAATTTCATATACATGTGTACATGTATTTAATGTTTAACAATTCAGATGTTAATATGTTTTCTCATAACAATACTGCTATACGGTATGAAATTCTAAAGTACGAAAAACAAGAAAGATGATGCGTAATTATTTTATATAAATTAAATTATTTAAAGAAAAATAAATAAAACCTCAATAGATAAATCTTTTGTAATAAAATCCTGCTTACCCTGGTACCTATCTATATTACCCAAATCAAATAAACAAAAGCTAATAACAATTACTGCCGTTAAATGCTAAATTTTTCTTGTTTTGGTAGTGCCGCATATTGCCTCTTCAAAACTTTCAATTCTTTCGAATCTTTCTTTTGCAAATTTGAGGTCTGAGTCTAACTTTAATTTGCTTCTTAGTTATTTAACATTTTGACAACATTTCACAAATGAAAGTTAGAACAATAATGATTTGATTCATTTTAGAATTTAAAGCTTTCTCTAGTTTATTATCATAAGATCCCACAAGAAAGCTTCCATGGTGACCCCTACAAATTTCTCTAAACCCTGCCTAAGATGGTTTTTCCAAAAGTCGACTTAGAATCTATAGAATTTAAGATAATTTTTCTAATTACAATCTTAGAATTTTTTAAAAAAAAAACCTAAAGTAATATCTTTTTATCAAATAAAAACTCACCATAATTGACTATAGAATTTACAAATCATATTTGATAAAAATCGTCTCTCTTCCCAACATGATGATATTTTGTTACTCAATAAAATTAAATTTAAATTCATGATTGATTTGGTGAAAAAAATCTTAAAACTTAAAAGAAAGTCACATTTTTTCCCTAATTATACCATGCAATAATATTAAAAAATTCAAATGAAATTTTAAATTAAATTATATGAGGATTATTTTAATTTCTGATGATACGCTAATCTTAATTATTTTACTTTACCAGAACTTCTTAATATCAAATATAGATAATATTTCTATAAAAACAAAAAAAATTAACATCGAATAAATATATATACATATAAGCTTAATTTATCAACTTATGTTGCATGTAAATATAAAAACAATTATCAAAATTTAAATATTACTTTAACTATATGCACAAAAAATTGGTGAACAAAAATCATTCAAAATTATTATTTATGTACTTGTCATAATTGAGAAAGAATTGTAATAAATGCATAGAAAGAAAAAAGAGCTTTTAATTTCATTTAGACATAGTTTGCAAGAAGGCGGAAAATAAATGATGCAAACTTAAGGATATTCATCATTTAGTTACTGGCTTTTCTTGTATAAAATCCAACCTTGGAAAAGAATACCATACATTACACGCATAGGAATTTAATTAATACAGTACAAAATGAACATAACAACAAAAGAAATTAACATGCTAACAACAAAACTATAAAAATATTGGTGGCAACAGTATATAAGTATGACATACTACATATAAGACCTTCTATTTTATAGTTAAGCCTTATCCCTAAACATAGATACTAACCATTTATTTAAGTTTTAAAAATTGCAAGTATTCACTATTAATTTTTTGGCAATCAACACAAACATTCCACCAATCATCAAATATAAAATACAGCATGTACAGTTACCTTCTAAATGAGCACCAAGACCCTCCAAAACAGTAAGAGTAGCCCTTCAAATTAATACAATTTTAATTTTCTTATCTACCAATAGAACCACACTTCAAAAGTATATATATACAATAAGTATATTCTTTAAAGAAATCTTGTGGAGGAAACTTCAACTTATCCTTCATGAAGGAATATATTCTTCAGTTTTTATTATTGAAAACCTGAATTTAGTGTGTCTTATATAGTAAAGGAAAGAAAACAAAAATGAAAAGAGAAAAAAAAATCACATAAGTGAGGTTAATTAGGAATTAAAAAACAATAAAATGGTTTTTAAATTAACAAATCATTATATTTAATCATAAGGAATCAACGTAAATATAACAATTACTTGTTAGACAAGAAATAAGCAGCAAGTATTCATTGAAGGGTATTTTGAGGATAAAAAAAATTGTTAGAGCAGTGGGACTAGTGGGAGCGCCAAGAGGCACACCCATAAAGCACTAGTGTATTTACAAAATGGAACAGAATATTTGATTTATCACTTGTTTTATTATCGTTGAATATCACACATAACAGATTTATACTTTTCTTTAATTTCCCACCATAAAACAAGATAAATGAATTATAAAATAAGATATTCCAAAGTCCACACCTAAAAATAAAAAAATAAAAACTGAAATTAACTAATTTTGGTCACAAGTCATTAAACCAGGAGTCTGATAACCAGAGCCTGTATGAACTACAAATCATCAATCAGAGTATTTGAGAATAATTATAGTTCAATAGTGTGACAAATCCAAAAATTCAAGCAGACAAGTAACTTGGTCCAAGCATCATCCACATATCTGCAATGGCATTGACATATTTAATGGCCAAAAATAGAGCATTTTCAATGGTTTACCTCAACATGTGGCTGTCCAGCAAGAAGGTTTGCTACTGCAGTACCTACTACAGCATGACTAGCTTCATGCCGTGCAACTAGAGCCTTCTCACTTCCTTTCAAGTTGGCAGTCTTCTCTTCTATTCCCTGAAGCAAGTAACTTGGTACATTTATCCAGAATAGATAAACTAGACTCAAATTTACATAACTAAAATTTTCAATTTAACATTTGTGATCGACACTCCAAAGCTACACCTACCTTTAAGCAAGGCCTGGTCATAATTTTCAAGACATTTCCCCCAACATAAGGTGTTGGCAGTATTTTTCAATGATGTACACATACATGCATGTAGTATTTTTATATACAGACTTCATCATGAACCATGAGGACTTAGCATGTAATGATAATGATATGAGTATGACCACTAAAATCAGGTTTTGAGCCATAACCTGTAAGCTGATCAAGGATCGAGCATAGGGACAATCAATATCATCTGGAGTCACACAAAATGTAATGGAAATTTGCCTGACCGGTGAAAATTGTAACTGATCTACCTTCTAGTAACTGCTTCTATAACTGGATCATGATTTAAAATACTAGAAATTATTATTTACATCATTTTAGCAAATGAGATTTATTAGAAAACTCTTATATATAGGCTTGAATCCAATTCGTTCAGCATGCTTTTATGAAAGTTGCTAGTGTATAATTGAGTTGTACTGGTGTCACATAAATTCCAATCTTTTCAATATATTTAGTAGCACTGCTCCAATAAAAAAGATAGTATACTAATGTATAAAACCTGTGATTATAGGTTGAAATCGTTCAAAGCTAAAGTCATACAGTAAAAATAGCACAAATATTCAGATCTAGTGTCGCAGAGATTGATGAAGCTCGCATTTGGAGAAAGAGAGGGAGAGAAAACATGTCAAAGAAAGACAGAGAGAGAGAGCATAGGTCGGAGAGATCAGACAAAGATAGCACAGATTAAGATTGAGATGCTGATGAATGAATCCTTGAATTCACAAGCAGTGGTTTCATTACTTCTTTTCTTAAATTTTCTTATAAATGAAATTAATATCTAATTTTATCTGAGAAGGTAATATGATGCCCAACACAGATATATCAGCTTACTAATTTGATAATGGTAGTGATAACAAAAGAGAAGCAGGCAACAGTAACAATTTGTATAAATGTTAACAAATGACATTTTATTAGAATCCACAATATTTCTTTACATGCTAATAAATTGGTTACCAGATGCTACATTTCTAGTAGTAATTCACAACCCAAGAAAAGAATATATGTTAATACATGATATAGATTAGATCTCACATAATTAAGTGAAAGAATTAAACATCTGACAAAGCGTTCGAGATTATCATTATATAATTGAAAAGACAGAAATTAGATGATGCCAATTAAATAGGGTAATCAAGAACTTACATCTGTAGAATTTCAATAAGGTATGACCAAACTTTTGGTAAAAATCTTGAGGTTGCGCCACAACAACGTTCTGAAACTATCTGAGGGAACGACAGAAACTTGAGACTTACCATCCCCCTGGTTATACAGAATTGTTAGGTATTCATCATCAGCATTTCTAGTGAATTTCAGCATGAAGAAGTGTCCGTTATTAGACATGCACAATGGTAAAATCATGGATTTTTCTTCATAAGGACGAATCTTAAGATGTAAATAACTAAAATTTATTAATTGAATCCAAGACTTGTCATCTCCAAACTCCCTAATCTGCCACAAGCCAAGATGGGTGTTGCTATCTTGCCAAACGCACAGCGAGTCTCTAAGAACTCCAATATTTGTTTCAAAAAAGAAAAAATCGTCGGGAAGAAACAGTGATCTGCAAGTCTCCTTCTCCAGGTCAACAAAAATAATTATGATTTTAGAATGAATGGTTTCTTTTCCCATAATAACAACCCAATTAAGGGTTCCACTCAGATACATTCCACCAACTTTAGTTAAAGTCCAAAGAACAGGAAAACCTTTAAGGTTTCTCCAACTACAGTCACCTGCGCCATAAACTTTCATCTCAGTCTTTTCAGATACGTCAAGTGAGAGCATAGTCAACGCAATTGCTACAACCTTGTATTTGTCACTTGACGGATCATAGCCAAACCCAAACATTGTTCTACGGCCGATGCCCGGGGAAAAAGACGGCGTTGGCGATTCTCTGGATATCACCCTTGTCGCCTTGTTCCAGAAACAAACACAGTATCCTTCTGGTATTTCGCTAACCCCACAATGCAACCCATTACATGAACCGACCAGATGGTAACCTGGCATGTTTGCGAAATTGAACAAGAACGTTTCAATCTGTAGGGAATGGAATATCGAACTTACATCACACGATTCCATGTGGATTTCAGGGATGGATCCGAGGCAGACATTTTTTATCAATTGAAGGTGTTCCAAATTGTCCTTCGCAGCAGATTTGCTAAGGTGCAATTTGATGAAATAGGGTTCTGAAATCAAGGAGTTCCATTACTTGCACACACACTTGAATTGGATCAAAGGTTTCACGGGAAGACGAGACAAGATTTCCTCGATGATTTCGTTACAGAGGAGTGACGACCATGGTTTCTTCTCTGGTCGCAAGTTTCTGTGACTTTCAGCGAAGCGCCGAAACACTCTGAATCCAAATTCTGTACCTATCAAGACATGCACCTTCGTGAACAGTGCATATATATATGTCCCAATGTTTCTAGGGTTTAACCCTTCGATAAATGAATATATTTTATTTCAGAGAGAAATTTATTTAATCTTTTAGTAATTGCTCTAATAATATTTGAAATAAATTAGGCGAAAGATGCAGGAGCTAAAAACAATTTCTTAACAAATTTAGTGCAATAAATCCTGATTTAAATACACATAACATTTTTTGTCCATTTGGGTTAAGAAAGAGAAGAAAGATTAGATATGTTTCTCACAGTTTTTATCATCAGATTCTTCAACATATTTTAAAATTTTATGACATATATTTAAGAAAAAGAAAAAAGAAAAATTAGATATGTTTCTCCGAATCATAGTCCATTTTAATAACTACAAATAATTTTTTATAATTACTAAAAACTATTATTGGAGTATATAATAATTTAAGAATATACTATATTACATAAAAGTAAAATATTTAACAATGATCAACGAATGAATAATTAAGTAAAAGTTTTACAATAATTATTTTAAAATTATTTTAACTCGTCGGGTTCCCAAATGGAACTATGCAATACCCACATTTACTCAATTGTTTTCAAAATTATTTTAACTCGTCGGGTTTCCACAGTGGACCCCATCACAATACTCGTCGCCCTTAAAGGGTCTTACAATTGTGTGATTGCACAGTTCATAGTTTACAACTCAATACATACATCTCATCTCAATACACATGTATTTCATCATCCGTCACATGTTCCATTTATCACATACGCACAGTTTGAATCATCATTTCATAACCTAAACATAACAATTTATACAAAAGATTTTATCACAACATGGGGTGTAAAACCTCTGAAATAGTTTCTCACAATTGTATCAAAATCAATTAATCAAAATCACGGGTTCAACACAAAGACATCAAGAGCACTCAAGTTTATCAATCAATTCTCATCAGGACATCAATTGGTACATAGAACACAATAATATTGTATTTATAATCATAAAGGAAAAGTTATAATTCAATAAACATCCCAAAATAAACCCAAATTTAGTTCTCTAAGGATCCCTACACATGTTCATTCTAACCTCCAATTGCGAAAAACTTATCCCTTACCTCTAAGCGAACTCACGTGTCTTCCGACAGCGACAGCGGCATCTTTAGCGGTTTCCTAAGATTCCTTTAGTTTTTCCTCCGAATGCTCTGATAGAGTTCCCAAACGTTAGAGAGACGGAGAAGAGATTGAAGTCTCCACTTATACTGTCTTCATGTGATTCCTATTTCTCGCTCCACGAATATTATCTCGCAAATCCCAACGGTGAAAGTGTGCACAATTGAATTTCGAACAAAGAATCCAAATTTCACGAAACTCCAACGGTTAACGAAACCGGGATCATAGTTTTACTGAGACCGTTTTGGGTTTCTGAGGGAAAAGAGAAAGCTACGGTGCGAAGGATATTTCTCTTAGCTCCGACATGTTTTTGCAATTCCCAACGGTGAGAATGCTCAGAATTTGGTTTCGAACGTGGTACTCAAATTTCACGATGATCCAACGGTGAATGCGTTCGAGATGTTGGACTAAATCACCACCCAAAGAGGCCACAAGTAAGGTAGGCTAAGGGGTATCCGCAATTAGGAGGGCTTTTCTAACAAAAATGAAATGCAGCAAAATTAGTACTGTTTACAAACATAAATGTTAGAGAAATATTTTGTTAAAAATAATTTTCTATATTTTCTTATCTTTATATTTTAATATAATAGACACTTAATAAAAATATTAATTAATGCAAGACCAGTTAAAATATTTATGAGTAATTATTAAATAAGAATATTTCTATCAGTTAATTGAAAATACTTTCTTAATTTTGTAAAGTAATTAATATTTGCAATAATTATATATGGTCAGAAGTCGAAACAATTAGTATTTAATTAAATATTAACCATGCTGTTTTGATTCCGTTTCAATAGAGTTTTTTGCGAGTACCCAAAAAAAGCTCCTTAGTTGTGTACTGTAGCTTTGGCGGGAAATTTTTAACCACATAATGACATGTGGCAGGGGGAGAGAGAGAGAGAGAGGAGGGGAAAACTTCTAATATGTAGTAATAGATAGATAATAGATATCATTGCTAACATCTTTTTCTGCCCTGGCCCGACCTCTCTGGCCAATGACCAATCACAGGTTTCTATTCTTGCATTAGAGCTCACTCTGTTAGCATTTCAAAGCTCACAAATGTCTGCTTTTTTTTTCTTCTTTTTGGGGTTCTTTTCTTCCTTAATATTCAACAGTTCACATTTTCGTAATTTTTGTCTAATGCGTTTTCTGTTTTTTTACCCTGATAATTTGACCATCATCTTTTATATTTTGACTTCATTCTACATTCTTATTGCTCCTTGATTGATGGTGATTCTGAGTGAATTAAACTGTGACTTATTTATCATGAATTTATTTAATTTTGGGTATATTATTTTTGAGTATTTGTATTTTGTATGTGCAGTATAAATTATTTAGTTTGTATTATAATATGACCAGTCCCTTTGTTGTACCACTATCCGAGATTAATAACTATGATGCTGGGTATTTATGTAAATAACCATGGTATTTTTTAGATGTAAATATTTCTTTTGATATTGCAATGGTAAAACTAAAGTAATGTTGATACTGAATTAGAGCTGTATCATAGGGGTATAAATCTGATACAAGGCTGCAATCCAAGAAAATAAAAAAATAAAAAACAGAACTAGAGAGCCCCTTTTCTGAGGAAGAACCAGCTTGTTCATTCAGCCTATTCAATACCAATTTTTTGATACCCCCATTATATAATCATTCTATATCCTCCCTCTCCCTCCTTTCTGGCCTTTGATTTTTCTTTTCTGTGTATTTATCTATTTTTTCATGGCAGAATGAAAAAAATACTTAAACTTTGTTATGGTTTTTGTGCAGACGAAGCTGGTCATACATGAGGGCTTTGTAATATGGAGATAGATATCCATTGTTTTGTGTAGGTCCTGTCAAAAGATTAGGAAAAATTATATTGGTAGGCATTATTGCTTACTTCATTCGTTTCATAGGTCTTGTATATTACCACTGTTTTTAGAGTATTTTCTTTGGTAAGAGACGAATATAGAGGCATGTGTACAGGATCGTCTCTTCTTTCCTTGTAATTTTCCTTTGTTTTTTTTTTGTCTCGTTCTCTCTGCCCTTGTGCAGAGGAACACTTTATTTTTTGTTCTACTAGATTAGTGAATGTATTATTAGTCTGTTAGATAATTGGGATAGGAGTAATTTTTATGAGCAAAAGCCAATTCAAAGTTTTGTGAATACAAAATTTCTGGTGTATGCATCTGCCATTGGTGTCTGCAAATATTTTTAAATCAGTGATGGAGAAAACAACCACGTTCACTTGTTCCATATCACCTTATCTTATTCCTTGTGTATCAAGAAACAATTTTTTTTAGTGCAAAAGCAGGTAACTAGTTGGAACCATTGGGAGGGATGGAGATGTGAAATTATTCTTGGTAAGGTTTATTTGTTTAATCCTTTCACAGAAGGAGCCATTGGGAGGGATGGAGATGTGAAAACAATATTACTTGGCCAAAAAGCAGTCTAAAGCTACTCTGTCATCATGGACCTCATGTATCAAAAGCAAATACAAATGGTAATGATGCTGATGTTGCACCTGAATTTTCTCCTTTGAAAACTGTTCAATTTGGAAATCCTTCTCAAGACACTGTTGAACCAAGAGATGGAGGCTTTGGAGGAAGACTATGGAGATGGAAATGGGAAAAATGAATCAAGGAAATTTGTTGAGGGGTTAATGGATCTTGCATTGAATAGAGAATCAATAGACTGGAGACAGTGACTAAGAAATTATAAAGACAACAAAATTTGGTCACTGTTGAACAAATTATTCTTATAAACCAAATCTTTAGCATTTGTTAATATGTTTTACTTATTTCTTATATTAGAAAAATTACATGTATGAATGTTCTGCCTAAAAAGAAAATATGACATGATCTTGTAATTTTTAATGCCTTGGGTACATTAATACCTTGGTTTCACATTTGTTATTTGTTATTTTGCCTTACTACAAGAAAAATGACCTATACCTACGAACAAAAATTGTCACTATAAATAAAAAAATCCGTAGGTAAATGTATGATAGACTTTGTCCTACGAACGTTTTTTCCATCAACTTTGAGGAGGCGTATAATGACGACTAATTGTCTATCACTATAGGTTTTACCTACTATGTATAATGTGTAGGTAAAAGTCATTAACTTCTACTTGCATCTCCTAACTATAGGTAAATGTCTTTAATATGTACCTATCATCTTCAACTGTAGGTAAATATGTTTAACATGAACACCTCTAATAAGAAGACAATTCTAGGGTGCCAATTTGAGAGCCTAACTAGAAAGGCTATGACCTGCTTGGTAACTAGGGATGCACCTTGGCATTGCAATCTGCCCTCCTCAACCTTGTCTTGCTATAACATGAGTGTCCAAGTACTATTTTTCCTTAAATTATTACTAGCTGGAAGCTTACCAATCATCATATACGGACACACTTTGCATAGAATCAATATTAGAGAATCTCAAGCCAGAAGCATATCTTTTATTACATTAGAAAGTGCAACTGTACAAGAGAAACAGAGAAAATCCTAACGAATGAACACCATAATAAACTCTACTACCAGTCGCACTCTTCTCATAG
The DNA here is from genome assembly GCF_004193775.1 of Glycine soja. Lineage (NCBI taxonomy): Eukaryota > Viridiplantae > Streptophyta > Magnoliopsida > Fabales > Fabaceae > Glycine > Glycine soja. Next base: position 36,067,953 of record NC_041019.1, read on the forward strand.
TTATCATTAAAGGTATTTACATGGCCTCGCATGCAAGCCTTACCTTCACAAGCACATAAACACATTACTCCATTAATGCATCACACGGTACTCTATTTGAAAATGGATCTTTTACTCTGTGCCTGCATGGACTGCTGACCCTTCCACCTGATAGTTCATCGCATCAAATAGACAAAATATATCATAAGATATAAGTCTCAAAGTTCCTAAATAGAGAGAGCCACACAATCAAAATAAGCAAACTAACCATGAATGCAGAAACAAATATTGAAATAAATAATACCACTATTATGTGTAGTGGAGCTTTCCAACATTTGTACCTAACTGAAGGAGACTTGTCAACCACTTGAGAGCCTGTAGCAGATGCAATACTGTAATTAATGAAGCTTCATTGTGAGAACTGTGGTAAAACCTATAGTGACAGACAATTAGTCATCATTATACGCCTCCTCAAAGTTGACGGAAGAAATGTCCATAGGACAAAGTCTATCAAACATTTACCTTCGGATTTTATTATTTATAGTGACAGTTTTTGTCCGTAGGTATAGGTCATTTTTCTTGTAATAAGGCAAAATAACAAATAACAAATGTGAAACCAAGGCATTAATGTACCCAAGGCATTAAAAATTACAAGATCATGTCATATTTTCTTTTTAGGTTGAAAATTCATACATGTAATTTTTCTAGTATAAGAAATAAGTAAAACATATTAACAAATGCTAAAGATTTGGTTTATAAGAATAAATTGTTCAACAGTGACCAAATTTTGCTATCTTTATAATTTCTTAGTCACTATCTGCAGTCTATTGATTCTCTATTTAAGATCCATTAACCCCTCAATAAATTGTCTTGATTCATTTTTCCCATTTCCATCTCCATAGTCTTCCTCCAAAGTCTCCATCTCTTGGGTCAACAGTGTCTTGAGAAGGATTTCCAAATTGAACAATTTTCAAAGGAGAAAATTCAGGTGCAACATCAGCATCATTACCATTTGTATTTGCTTTTGATACATGAGGTCCATGATGACAAAGTAGCTTTAGACTACTTTTTTGCCAAGTAATATTCTTTGCAATTTTTTTAAGTAATTTTGGGTATGCAATAATTTTTCCATGCAATAGCTTTGGTGCCAGAGAATGCAATCACACAATCTGAAACTTCTTGATGCATTCCAAATTGCATAGCCACTCTCTATGTGGTAGGTACTCTTGTATAATACATTGTTGCAAACAACACTACTACAGCAGGCGCATTCTACATCGGTTAAATCGATCATTCTACATCGGTTATGGATCGACGTTGTAGATGACGATGTAAAAAGGGGTTGATGTTTTACGACGGTTATAGGAAACGATGTAGAATGGCGTGAATTCTACAACGGTCGCTTGGTTGGACCGATGTAGATTGGCTTCTATTCTACTACGGTCCCTTGGCATGGACCGATATAGATTTCCATAATTTAACATCGGTTGTCTAATTAACCGATGTAGAATGTCATGAATTCTACATCGGTTTTCCAACTAACCGATGTAGGATATTCATAATTCAACATCGGTTATCCTAATAACCAATGTTGAATCATTGTTTTTTTTGTCATATTTCTTGGTTAGTGGCAGTAACAACATTATACTTGCAGTTCTTTTAAAAAAATTTAAAAAATTCAAAAACTGGAAAACTAAGAAAAAATAAAATTGAAAAATGTCTATCTTAAAAACAGTGATAAAAACATAAGAAAATATGTATGAATTAATGAAATAAATATGGTGTGTACGACATTCTTTTATGATATACAAAGTGGTGAACTGTTTAAATATCATTTATGAGAAACAATATTTATAATTGTACTTAAATGTTTTGACCTTTATTTTTAATCTCCTTACAATGTTTTTCTCCAATTGAAAGATCTATATACAAGAATCGCATGTAGACTGGTATTTCACACCATACATTAAAATAAAGGCTCAAACACCTAAGCTCCACTACTTGTAATAGGCATCATACATCCAAACATGGAATCACAAAATGCACTTACAATTTTGACAATTTTGAGATATTGCCATAAGATTCTGGAATGCTATTTCCACCAAAGTCATTGTTATCAAGTTGACTGCAAGAACAACAAGATCAGAAAAATACTTTAAAAAATCTATTTATCAAGAAGAGAATACTTACTAAATACTACTATAGACACAAAAACATTAAAAAAATAAACATAGGATCTAAAAGCTTTATGATAATAAAAATAGTAACTTTCCATTATTATGACACGTTAGGAAAATTAAAGCATTCACTTAGTTTTTAAATTTCAACTTTTTAGAATTTCACTTGCAAAATAATGATTTGGAATGGAAACAATAAATGGCATCAATTCCCATAGTGGGAAAGGCTTTTCTTATTGTTCTAGTCTGCCAACCCATAGCTTTACAGATCTTAATTACATTCCATTTAATTACGTTACTTCACCTCTATGATTTAGACTTGTATAAATCTATAATTTCCTTTTTCTTCTTGGATCCGAAGGAGATCTAAAACCTGTTGCGGGGAGGCTATAGGGGGAGAGCAAGCCAAAGTGGTGCAAGGTGATCTATGCACAAACTACTCACATTTTGAGAGTTTGGCATAGAGTTCAGGAGGGAAATGACCAATGGATTGACGATTTAAAGATGGAAGGGGTGCATCATAACATAAATTTGCCATTTCTAAATAGTACATTGGTTAAAATTTTCCATGGAAAAGCATATCTGAATAATAAATTAAAAAGAAAATAAATGAATTCTTTTGGTACCTTATAGTTGAAATAAAAATATTTTCAATTTATTATAGAGTCTAATTAGAAAGGTAATTTAGCCACCTAAGTAAGAATTAAAAAAAACTGGGGGAGAAAAGAAAGAAAAAAGAAAAACTAAAAACCAACACATTTTAATATGTAAAAATAGATGTTGTCATGTCAGTTTTTCACATGATAAGTCAAGTGAACGAAAAACAGTGAATTAGCTAATAGAGATTAAAATTTAAAACCAAGGGGAAGAGAAGTGAAATGTCCTGAACCCACATAAAGAATATGTGCTCTATTCATCCAAACTAAATGAGGTTAAAGACATACATACAAGCATATTTAATACAGTTTAATAAACCATATAGTATCCTGTTTACCATGACCATTCAATGACAAACCTGTTTTGGGCATGAAAGATAGCTTTCTCCCCACCCACCATCCTCTTTCAGTGTTGAAAGTAGAAATTTAATGGTTTTGCGAATGGCAGCACAATTAGTGTAAGTTTTACTCGCCGCTGCAAGACCACGAAGTGCAAACCAAGTGCCATAAATGTAGCAAACTCCCCAACTTCCATACCATGAACTGCATTGGCAATGGAATTCTTTATCTCTGTCTCCCTATGCCTTGGATATAGCTTCTTAAACAAAACTAAAGCTTGAATAGCAGATCCAGTGCACTCAGCATAATCATGTTCAACCACAATGTTCCCTAAAAATTTTGTGGGATTGAGTAACTAAAAAGTAATGACAAAATTGATTAGTTTACTAATTAATGGATGCCTTTTTTTATCGGTTAATGAATATGTACTTGTTGCATGCATTACTCTAAGTAAGTTGGCATAGGAAAAAATAAATAAAAAAGAAGCACAATCATTACTCTAAGTAATAATTATGTCCACTTCAAGATGGAGTTGGATGGAATTATGGAAAACAAAGTAAGAAAAGATCAAGAGAAAATAAAGTGATGGATATAATATTGCAATGAAAAGATTAAAAAGAGAAAATAATGCAAATAATATGAAAGTGTAAATAGAAGTATCAGGATTCTAAGGATATTAAGGCCCACGAGTTTTGTATATATTAGTCATATTAATTAACCTTGAATTATGATTGGATAAAATTATTTTATGAAATTTAGTTGACTTGCTTGATTTGAATTAATAAAAAAAAAAACTAACCGCGTGTAAAAAGAAATTGATATACTTACTCAGATTTGGAAATCAGTTTTAGAGAATTATTGATAAAAAAAATTAATAATTAATACCACTTGTACATGCCTAACAAATTATAAATGTATTAAGAGAAAAGGAGCAAGATAGACTAGCATTACAATCTTATATTAAGAGAAAAGGAGCTGACCAACTTGGATTTCAATAATACCAACTTCAACTAACAGAAAAGGAGCTGACAAAAAAACTAACAGAAAGGAGATCAAGAGAAAACTCTAACCCTCGCAAGTGAGTGCCATTCTTTAAATTCTTCTCCACCCCACTAAGCATCAACAAAACCACTGCTTTCTTTATCCAAGAATGCCCATATATAGAAGGTACAAGTGAATCACTTAGCAGATCAAATGCATCATCTCTTGTAGCTATCTCTTTAATGTTTTTGACATCTTCAACACTGTAGATTGGTGCATTATCCTCTTTGTTGAGAAGAGAAACATTGTTGGCTATGAGAACAGTCCTACATGAAAATCAGTCAATCAAGTTTCTGTTCAAGAAAGCAAGCAAGTGCAAAGGAGTTATGTCAGTATATTTTCTGGAGCTACCTAAATACTCCATTCACACTACCTTTTCCTTGCAAGAGCCTTATATATCCCCACAATTGCCACTCGATCTCCAGGCTTGCAAGAATCAACAAGGTCGTCTTCTGCAATTACATCCACTGTTCTTGGGAGTTGACCATGAGCAGAATTCTCAGGATATCTAAACTTATCATCAAAATAAAAGCTTTCTATGCCACAAAGCTTTCTTAGCATAAACAACACTTACAAGAATAGCCCATCCGGGCACCGTGTTTTCATTAAAAATGAGTAATGCAACCCAAAATTAACCAGAATTTTTATTAAAAAAAATCAAATACTACCGTGTGAGATGAACAATTTATAAAATTGACAAAAAAATGATGAAATTCTGAATTTTATTCTTCTGTGGACCACTTTATTTGATTTTGAGAGTATGCTCTGCCAGACTCATCTCATTCGATTTTACTAATAGACTAATATCTTTTTTGTTATCAGAAATTTGGGGATGAAAAATAAACAAATAAACAGAGTGCTACTGCTACCACTACATAGGAGAAAAGGAAATGATAGAAAGCGGAATCGGAGAGAAGTTAAATTAAGAAGTAACTGAAACAGTAGCCAAAATCTTTCGAATGAAAAGAAATTAGCACGCGACACTGACTCCATGTGTAAAGAAGCAGAGAATTTGCAGTCCCTAAACTGTGATCATGAAAGAAAGTATGAAATTGAGGCAATAATGGTGAGAGGATAGATATAGAGAAAATGACAAGTCCTATCCCAAACAGAAAAGGGGAAAATAACATACGAGAGGTATGTTAGAGCTGAGCTATACGGGAGCGCAACCTTCGTAGTGCGCTTCGACCTTCAAGACATCAGTGATGGTGGTGTCTTCATTCTCCTTGTTGTTGTCGTTTTCACTGCCATTCTTCTTTTTATGCAACATCATCAACACAACACACACTTTAACAAATTAAGTACTAACATGTGAAGAACAAAATCAACGCAGTGAGTGAGTAAGTGAGTGAGTGAGCGAGTGAGAGATAGAGAGTTACGGCGCCTCTGCATCATAACAAAACTAAGCGGAGCCTCTGCCCAATGAGAGAGACGATGCCGCAAGTGAGAGAGAGATGATGCACTTTGACGGAGGGCCGCCGCGGAAGTTCGAGAGATCGAGCTGGCTTCGCGGAAGCTCAAGAGGTCGTGGAAGCTCAAGAGCTCGAGAGGTCGCAGAAGTTAATTTGCTGCCTGCACGTGGACTCGTATTAATTGGGCTTTTAAATTCAATTGAGATACCGACGGGTTTTTAATAAAACCCGTCATAATTTTTTATGAGGAACACACATTCTAAGGCGGTTTTCAATAACCGTCTTAGAATGTGCATCATAAAAGGATTTTTCAGACACATAATTACAAAAGTAGAACACCTGTCATAAAAAACACACTTTCGTAGTAGTGCAAGCATTGAAATACTCATGCATATAACATCCAAAACTATTTTCATTTATCCAAATTACTCTCACATGTTAACCAAGTTTCCTTTTTTGGATTAAAAGACCTAAACTTACCAACAAATTGAACATGATTAAGGGTGCCAAGGAATATTGCCCCTAGTAGAGTCCAGGGAAAATCCCACACCGTCAATTTTCAATTGATTAAGCTTGTTCCACCTAAATAGCATAGGTTCTTCATTGGTAATCAGCCTAGGCTATGGTTGCTAATTTGTTAATCTCTCCCACACCCAAGTTTGGACCAAGTAGTAAAAGGGTGGCCAAAGAGTTAACTACAATTCCAATTCTTCATTACCAGTCAAATAAACTATTGTTTTCTTCGATAAACCAAAATCATTTTATATGTTGGATAAAACTGTTGGTCACAAAGCTGATTCTCTCCAGCAAGATGAACAACAATAAGGAAAACAAACTTTCTCACCAAGCCACTAGGAGAGAAGCCAATCATTGCCAAGCAAGTTGCAAGGGATGTTTCATGCTCAATTTCACTCCCACTATTGACAAAAATCCATCCATGCTAATGTTTATATAAACCCCACTCTTTTTACTCCTTGGAGATTGTTGTTGTCTTGTTCTATGTATCAGTTTCTTCTCCACCTTCATCATTTCCTAGCTTTGAAATGGGGTCAAGATAGGATCACCAACAGTTGCAAAACCCTCCAACATCATCACATCCTCCAGGGTGACATTTTTCTCACCCTAGGAACACAAAAAGGCATTTGTCTAAGGACACAACTTCTCAACAACCCAAAACACATGTTTTCAACCCAAGTGCTTCATAGTAAAAAATGAAAACATGTGTTTTGGGGTTGTTGAGAAGTGGTGTCCTGAGGCAAATACCTTTTTGTTACCCTAAGGTGAGAAAAAAAAAACACCTTGGAGGATGTGATGGTGTTGGAAAATTTTCCAATAGTTCATGATCCCATCTTCACCCCATTTCAAAGCTAGGAAACGATAAAAGTGGAGAAGAAATTGATACATACAATAGGAAAACAAACTACAAGGAATAAAAGGATGGGGTTTATACATTAGCAAGGGTGGATATTCGTCGATAGTGGGAATGAAATGGAGCATGAAACATTCCTTGCAACTTGGTTGGCAGAGATTGATTCCTCTCCCAATGGCTTGGTGAGCAAGTTTGTTTTCCTTGATGTAGATAATCAGCTTTGCGACCAATATTTTAAGCCAACATATAAAATGATTTAGGTCTATTGAAGAAAACAATAGTTAGTTTGGCTGATGATAAGAGGTAACTCTTTGGTCACCCTTTTACTACTTGGTTCATATTTGGGTATGGGAGAGATTCTCAAATTTGCAACCACAGCCTAGGTTGATCAACCATGAAAAACCTATGCTATGTAGGTGGCACAAGCTTAATCCCTTGAAAATTTAGGGTAGGAGATTTGCCCTGGATTCAGCTAAGGACTACTTTCCTTAGCACCCTTATGTTCAATATGTTGGATTTGCCCTGGAGATTTGCCCTGAATTTTCTCCTTTGAAAACTATTTTATTTGGAAATCCTTCCCAAGACACCATTGAACCACTGATGGAGGCTTTGGAGGAAGATTATAAAGATGGAAATAAGATAAATGAATCAAGGCAGTTTATTGAAGGAGTATTGGATCTTGAAAAGAGAATCAATAGACTAGATACATCGACTTAGAAATTAAATATAACAAATTTTGTCATTGTTGAACAAATTATTAGCTTATAAACCAAATCTTTACCATTTGTTAATATGTTTTACTTATTTCTGATACGAGCATAATAAAATGACATGAATGTTCAAAAAATCAAACTACAACATGATCTTGTAGGATTTAGCAATATGTTTGTTTGTGTATGAAAGGTATGTATTTTTATAATATCTTTCGACATCAACCTACGCTTCGACATGGTATGCGTGCACACATGCACGAGCAAAATTTATCCATTATGTTAGTTGAAATTGGAGGTGATGACTCCACAGAAGTTAAGGAATACCAAAGAAAACAACTAGCGATGATAGTTTCCTTATTTCTCTATGTGCATAAGGGAAGAAAGGAAAGAGCACGGTTACAAAGAATTTGGTGATTTTCTGCATTCAAGGCCCTTGGTGAAGAGTCATATGTCATGACTCTTGGTGAAGAGTCACATCTCATGTTTGTTGCGCATCTATTCATACTTTCACTTCATATGAGTGGACACAAAATCTCAAGAAAGGATACAATCTTTAAATAATTTTGAAAATTTCACATAATCACCGACCATTTTTAAAATATATCTGAACCAAATGGTTTAAGATTAAACATACTCAAGTTAGTGCACAAATCACGTTCATCAATTAATCATACAACTTAATGAACAAATATGTCTCACCTGTTTTAACAAAACAACCAAATCCCATGATTATGAAAATCACATGGTTTTAGATAAACGTGAGTATTGGTTAAACAACTTAAACAACAACAAACATACAAATAGAGAATCAAGAAGATGAAAGTATAAAAAAAATTGTAGATAGTACAAACTAAATATCTCTCACCACAAGCAACCAATAAACAAACCAAAGATTTAGATTTAAGAATTATGTATCCTGAATTGGCTCACAAAATTCCAACTCAATCCAACATTTAATGAAGTCGTAAATGCAATTTTATTATGGCTGCACGTGAAATTAGAGGAATAACAAAATCCCACTTCCTACTCTTAGAGAACTTGTTCAATGTACCTTCCTCCATTACTCACACCATTTGTTGAACATATGTACCTTTGGTATCATTTTATTACCTCAGTTGTTCAAGAGAAATCTGATTGATCTTTTAGATGTTTCAAACTTTTTAAAGTCATTCCATAAGGAAGGAACTTTGTCAATGATTCAAGATAGAATCATTAACTTTCATCTACATCCATATTGTGTTTGTTCATAGATATTAAGCATACATTCAATTTATGCACTTGTTTCATAAAAGGCCTACTGTCAATCATCCGATAATTATAAAAATAATTGACAAGAAATTTCTTATTTTATCCCATCATGTAGTTTAAAAAAAGTGTCACACACGTACCTTTTAAGATGTGTCCCATTCAAATATAACCATCATACTTGTTTTCTAACGGGCTTTAGCAATGATCTCATCTTCCCTATTGGTTGGGATTGGGGTGTTGAAGACATACATACCTTTTTCAAGGTGTGATGATTGGAGACGCCACTGCAAAAATAAAGAAATACCTGATAATTTGAGTGTGATGATATTGCAAGAAAGAACAAAAAACAAATTAAGAAAAGTGCAATTTTCCAAGGTATGCATATAAAACACTAAACATTAGGCTCGACTCATCCCTAACAATATATGTAGATATTAGATGGAATATAGTGTACAAAGAATCTGGTGACTCCTTTATTTTTATTTTTTTTTGTTTTGTAGTGTTTTTCTTCATTTAGATTGGTTTTATTAATAGATCATCTCATCCCTTTTAGTGAAGATATTTAACCTTTTAATGATATACATCCCTTAAACCTTGGTGAAGACTCACTTCTCATGGCTTTCGATGAAAAGTCACTTCTCATGTCTCTTTATGATGAGTTGCTTCTATTCATACATACACTTTATATGAATAGACACATATTTTCATGAAAGGATACAATCTTTCATTAATTTTGGACATCTTTCATAGATTATACTCCCTCTATACTCATATATAAGCAAAAAAGTCCTCTTGTTTCTTGGACTCAATTTAAGAAAATCTAACTAATTTCACCCCTATTTATTGATGTCTTTCCTAAAACAATCTTCATTTAATTGTAATTCAATTTTTATGGAGTCATTTTTATTCAAGGTATCAGGTTTGAATGGAGGACATTTTAAGAATAACCTTACTTTCTACTTGAGATTAGTAAAATTAATGATTTCCACTAACTTTCTTAATCTATGGGAAGTAATTATTTTTACTTATATATGAGACCAGAGAGAGTATTAATCTTTGTCGTATATATATATATTATTATATATATATATATATTATATATATATAATATATATATATATATATATATATATATATTTCCTTCCAATTCTGTGAATTTCAATTGGAAACTGCAAAAGTTTATGTCATGGTGTTATGTTATTTTGTGTCTACATATTTCTAACTTAATAAATATAATATAGGTATCGATATAAGTACTTAAATTCATTAAAAAGACTAAC